>NC_084734.1:80679010-80816510 GCF_033978785.1 Entelurus aequoreus | reverse complement strand
TGGATCTAACATAATAGTGGGAGTCCAGTCCATAGTGGATCTAACATAATAGTGAGAGTCCAGTCCATAGTGGATCTAACATAATAGTGAGAGTCCAGTCCATAGTTGATCTAACATAATAGTGAGAGTCCAGTCCATAGTGGATCTAACATAATAGTGACAGTCCAGTCCATAGTGGATCTAACATAATAGTGAGAGTCCAGTCCATAGTTGATCTAACATAATAGTGAGAGTCCAGTCCATAGTGGATCTAACATAATAGTGTGAGAGTCCAGTCCATAGTGGATCTAACATAATAGTGTGAGAGTACAGTCCATAGTGGATCTAACATAATAGTGGGAGTCCAGTCCATAGTGGATCTAACATAATAGTGGGAGTCCAGTCCATAGTGGATCTAACATAATAGTGGGAGTCCAGTCCATAATGGGGCCAGCAGGAGATCATCTTGAGTGGAGACAGGTCAGCAGCGCAGAGATGTCCCCAACTGATGCACAGATGAGTGGTCCACCCCGGGTCCCGACTTTGGACAGCTAGCGCTTCATCTGTGGTCACCGAATCTGTGCCCCCCCTCTCCATGAAGGAGAGGGGGCAGAGCAGAAAAGAAACGGCAGATCAACTTGTCTAAAAGGGGTGTCTATTTAAAGGCTAGAGTATACAAATGAGTTTTAAGATGGTACCTAAATACTTCTACTGAGGTAGCATCTCTAACTCCAGAGTACTGGAGCCCGAATAGAAAACGCTCTATAGCCTGCAGACTTTTTTTGGGCTCTGGGAATCACTAATAAGCCGGAGTTCTTTGAACACAGATTTCTTGCCGGGACATATGGTACAATACAATCAGCAAGATAGGCTGGAGGTAGACCGTGTAGTATTTTATACGTAAGTAGTAAAACCTTAAAGTCGCATCTTAGGTGCACAGGAAGCCAGTGCAAGTGAGCCAGTATAGGCGTAATATGATCAAACTTTCTTGTTCTTGTCAAAAGTCTAGCAGCCGCATTTTGTACCAACTGTAATCTTTTAATGCTAGACATAGGGAGACCCGAAAATAATACGTTACAGTAATCGAGACGAGACGTAACGAACGCATCAATAATTATCTCAGCGTCGCTACTGGACAAAATGGGACACATTTTTGTGATATTACGGAGATGAAAGAAGGCCTTTTTAGTAACACTCTTAATGTGTGACTCAAACGAGAGAGTTGGGTCGAAGATAATACCCAAATTCTTTACCTAGTCGCCTTGTGTAATTGTTTGGTTGTCAAATGTTAAGTTGGTATTATTAAATAAGTGTCGGTGTCTAGCAAGACTGATAGTCAGCATTTCCGTTTTCTTAGCGTTGAGTTGCAAAAAGTTATCTATCTATCTATCTATCTATCTAAGTAATGATTATTCCTCTCCACCCTTAATTGACCTCTGAATCTGATCGGGTTTTACACAAAAAATGAGGTGGATTGCCTTTAGCGTTTCTTATTTTGAGGTGTCCATGATCCAAGACACGTCATTTTCTAAGATCCTCGATGTCTGAACTCGAAAACAATGTATACTTCATGTGATCTTCCTTTGACAAGTGCTGCTAGAAACAGGCTACACTTTTTACACCCCAGCATCCCTCCCTGGATTATAAAGTCAGCGTACTTTCTGGTGCTTCCATTTCCATTGGTAAATCCATTACAAAAAAGTGCCCTTTATTTTCTGCCAAGGTCAGTGTGAATTCCGTGGACGTCGCTTCTTTGGTTTTACAGAGAGTGAGTCATACCAAAGACTATATAAATGGGAGCCATTACCTCCCTGCTTGGCACTCAGCATCAAGGGTTGGAATTGGGGGTTAAATCACCAAAAATGATTCCCGGGCCGTGGCACCGCTGCTGCCCACTGCTCCCCTCACCTCCCAGGGGGTGATCAAGGGGATGGGTCAAATGCAGAGGACAAATTTCACCACACCTAGTGTGTGTGTGTGGCAATCATTGGTACTTTAACTTGAGATGAAGACAAAGATGCTAACTACATTGAGTCGTGTTTGAGGAAGAACGCTTGCTACTACATTCTTTTTATTTGGACAGTGAACAATACAATATGAATGACCCGAGAGCTTTTGTTGTTGTTTCATGAAATCTATCGACCTGCTGAGACAGAGACAGGCAAGACGATGCAAAGTCTGCACACAGTTCTTCAAAACAGGCAAGCTTGATCAATAAGTATTTTTGAAAAAGGCATGTAAAGATAATACTGTGGCTTAGGGAGACAAGGATTAATTGACGTGAATGCACCACATGAAAGGCCCCTGGAAGCGTTTCATTTTCAAACCAAAAATGGGGAGGTGAAATACTGATAGTGACTTGGAAACGAGTGATGAATTGATGGCTGGCAGGTGAGGTGAGCAAACAGCAATTTGGCAGGGGGGTCGAATGAGTGCTGATGTGTTCATGACGAGGAAACTAACACACAAGCACAAGAAAGCCGACAGAAAATAAAGTCGTGACTGCGGCATTGTTTGGGAATTTGTCAACACACAGGATTGTTTGCATAATAAATGACTTGACATTTAAAATGCCATTTGAAAAGCAAAATCAAGTTCAGGCCAGTGTTGTCCCGATACCAATATTTTGGTACTGGTACCGGTACCAAAATCATGTGGATACTTTTCGGTACTTTTTGGTACTTTTCTAAATAAAGGGGACCACAAAAAAATTGCATTATTGGCTTTATTTTAACAAAAAATCTTAGGGTACATTAAACATATGTTTCTTATTGCAAGTTTGTCCTTCAATAAAATAGTGAACATACAAGACAACTTGTCTTTTAGTAGTAAGTAAACAAACAAAGGCTCCTAATTAGTCTGCTGGCATATGCAGTAACATATTGTGTCATTTTCCATTCTATTATTTTGTCCAAATTATTAAGGACAAGTGGTAGAAAATGAATTATTAATCTACTTGTTCATTTACTGTTAATATCTGCTAACTTTCTTTTAACATGTTCTATCTACATTTCTGTTAAAACTTATTAATCACTTATTATTCTGTTGTTTGATACTTTACATTAGTTTTGGACGATACCACAAATTTGGGTATCGATCCGATACCAAGTCGTTACGGGATCATACATACGTCATATTCAAAGTCCTCAGACGATTGCCGAATTTGTTGTCAGGAGTTTGAATCCACCCTGCTTTTGTTTTGGTATTGTCATATTGTGTCTTCGTTTTGGGTTGGAAGTTGAAAAAATGTGTTTAAGGATTGGTTTGTTTATGAAGCTTGATGTGGTTTCTGTTATTTTAGGAGAGTTCATTGACAATCATGATTTAATCAATTTAATTATAGTACTCTCAAGTGGTAGAAAATGAATTATTAATCTACTTGTTCATTTACTGTTAATATCTGCTAACTTTCTTTTAACATGTTCTATCTACATTTCTGTTAAAATGTATTAATCACTTATTATTCTGTTGTTTGATACTTTACATTAGTTTTGGACGATACCACAAATTTGGGTATCGATCCGATACCAAGTTGTTACGGGATCATACATACGTCATATTCAAAGTCCTCAGACGATTGCCGAATTTGTTTGTCAGGAGTTTGAATCCACCCTGCTTTTGTTTTGGTATTGTCATATTGTGTCTTCGTTTTGGGTTGGAAGTTGAAAAAATGTGTTTAAGGATTGGTTTGTTTATGAAGCTTGATGTGGTTTCTGTTATTTTAGGAGAGTTCATTGACAATCATGATTTAATCAATTTAATTATTGTACTCGGTAAAATGTTTATTTCAAGGCCAAAAACAGATATTCACTTAGTATTATTTTCTTTAAAACATTTATTCAGTATTTTTTAACTTTAGAAAGTTACATGGTTGAAAACGATAATGATGCCAAAAAACATAAAAAAAGATGGGAAGTTCTCAAAGGCTTATTTTGAAAGTATAATTATGTTTATAGATTATATGCTATCTGTTGTTGTGTTCCCTAATTTGAGTGGCCTGGACATAATCTGGACTGTACATAAATGCTTATTTTGAAAATGTATTTTTTTTTATAAATTATATGCAATCTGTTGTGTTCCCTAATTTTTTTCAGTCTACATGAATGAAGGTGTGTGTTGATGAGCCCGACTTGGACATTATCTGGACCGGACCTGGTTTTAAAAACCCTTTAAAAAAAATCTAATTTTATTGACAACCTGGTCTGGTGACGATAAGGTCCTTTTTTTAAAATTTAAATACGATAAAATAAGATAAAGAAATCATCATTTTCTTGGATAAAAAAGAAAGTAAAACAATATAGAAATAATTACATAAATAGTAATTAATAAAAATGTTAGTGGACCAGCAGCACATACAATCATGTGTGCTTCAGGGACTGTGTCCCTTGCAGATGTGTTGTCTATGTTGTGGGAACCAGAATATTGGTAGCAGAAAGAAACAACCCCTTTTGTGTGAGTGGGTGTATCGACGAGATACGCTACTGTACTTGGTATCATTACAGTGGATGTCAGGTGTAGATCCACCAATGGCGTTTGTTTACATTTTGACGCCGGTGAGCTACGGTGTGTAGTGAAGCATGTTTAGCTATTCCTCGTCCTGCAGGGATGATACTTGTAAGAAACTCACTTTATTTGTCGCCATGAATGCGAGGATTAGTGATTTAGAAGTAGCTAAAACACTGCCGACTGCGGCTGGACTTTAGCTGCAAGCTAGCTAGCCATGTCTTAAAGCACCTCTTCGGGTGGGCTTTTCAGTGTTATAACTTCACCTTTATCGTTAGTTTTTAAGCCAAAATGCGTCCGTTCTCCCTTTTCTGTCTACACACTGTGTCTGCTTGTAAGTACTCCGTGATTGTGCGCTGCCGAACATGATCCTCTGCTCGTAAACCAGCAATGACACGACGTGTCAGAGGCGGTATAGTACCGAATATGATTCATTAGTATTGCGGTACTATACTATTACCGGTATACCGTACAACCCTGGTTCAGACATTTCACTCGACTCACTAATGGTGCGAAAACATACAGTAACAAAGGCTCTTTGTATATATCGGCGTATTTCTGTACCCAATTTTAATTTTTTTTTTTAAACAATCAAGAAAAAAAAGCACACAGCTTGCATAACGAGAGACGTCCGATAATATCGGACTGCCGATATTATCGGCCGATAAATGCTTTAAAATGTAATATCGGAAATTATCAGTATCGGTTTCAAAAAGTACAATTTATGACTTTTTAAAACACCACTGTACGGAGTGGTACACAGATGTAGGGAAAAGTACAGAGCGCCAATAAACCTTAAAGGCCTACTGAAAGCCACTACTACCGACCACGCAGTCTGATAGTTTATATATCAATGATGAAATCTTAACATTGCAACACATGCCAATACGGCCGGGTTAACTTATAAAGTGACATTTGAAATTTCCTGGGGAACTTCCGGTTCAAAACGCCTTTGAGGATGACGTATGCGCGTGACGTCAATCGTTGAAACGGAAGTATTCGGACTCCATTGAATCCAATACAAAATAGCTGTTTTCATCTCATTCTGGATGTATTCTGAACATCTGTGTTGGTGAATCTGTTGCAATTTGTTCATTGCATTATGGAGAAAGAAGCTGAGCAAGCAAAGAAGAAAGTCCGTGCGAAGCGGAGTATTTTGCGAGGGAAGTCAGCAACACAACACAGTCGGTGTTTCATTGTTTACATTCCCGAAAGATGCAGTCAAGATCGAAGAACTCGGACAACAGAGACTCTTACCAGGAGGACTTTGACTTCGTTAACAGACGCAGACGCGATACCGTGAGTACGCTTCCAAACATCTGATCGCTTGCTATAACTAGCTCGAGCTAGTAACTAGGAGCTAGGAGCTAGCATAACAAACACCTAGGTGTTTGTTATGCGGGATTAATTTGTGGCATATTAAATATAAGCCTGGTTGTGTTGTGGCTAATAGAGTATATATATATGTCTTGTGTTTATTTACTGTTGTAGTCATTCCCAGCTGAATATCAGGTCCCACCCGCGCGCTTCCAAACATTTGATTGCTTGCCCGTACGTGCGTGTCATGTACGTAACTTTGGTTAAATATATAAGCTTTATGAACCTTGGGTTAGGTGAACGGTTCTTTGGGCTGAGTGAGTGTGTGTGTTGTGCAGGTGTTTGAATTGTATTGGCTGGTTATATATACGGGATCCCGTCCATATTACCCGCTCGAGCTATAACTAGCTCGAGCTAGTAGCTAGTAGCTAGGAGCTAGCATAACAAACACCTAGGTTTTTTTATGTGGGATTAATTTGTGGCATATTAAATATAAGCCTGGTTGTGTTGTGGCTAATAGAGTATATATATTTCTTGTGTTTATTTACTGTTTTAGTCATTCCCAGCTGAATATCAGGCCACCCCCGGCTCTCACAGCATCTTCCCTATCTGAATCGCTTCTACTCCCCACTAATCCTTCACTTGCACTTTCCTCATCCACAAATCTTTCTTCATCCTCGCTCAAATTAATGGGGAAATCGTCGATTTCTCGGTCCGAATCTCTCTCACTTCATGCGGCCATCATTGTAAACAATAGGGAACTTTGCGTATATGTTCAACTGACTACGTCACGCTACTTTCGGTAGGGGCAAGCCTTTTTTTTATCAGATACCAAAAGTTGCGATCTTTATCGTCGTCGTTCTATACTAAATCCTTTCAGCAAAAATATGGCAATATCGCAAAATGATCAAGTATGACACATAGAATAGATCTGCTATCCCCGTTTAAATAAAAAACAATTCATTTCAGTAGGCCTTTAAAGGCACTGCCTTTGCGTGCCGGCCCAATCACATAATATCTGCAATCATACTTGGTCAACAGCCATACAGGTCACACTGAGGGTACCGTATAAACAACTTTAACACTGTTACAAATATGCACCACACTGTGAACCCACACCAAACAAGAATGACAAACACATTTCGGGAGAACATCCGCACCGTAACACAACATAAACACAACAGAACAAATACCCAGAACTCCTTGCAGCACTAACTTTTCCGGGACGCTACAATATACATCCCCCCCTCCCCCACCTCAACCCCTCCCCCCCTAACCCCGCCCACCTCAACCTCCTCATGCTCTCTTAGGGAGAGCATGTCCCAAATTCCAAGCTTCTGTTTTGAGGCATGTTAAAACAAATAATGCACTTTGTGACCTCATTAATAAATATGGCATTTTTTTCCGTAACTTGCATTGATTTATTTTGGAAAACCTTGTTACATTGTTTAATGCATCCAGCGGGGCATCACAACAAAATTAGGCATAATAATGTGTTAATTCCATGACTGTATATATCAGTATCGGTTGATATCGGAATCGGTAATTAAGAGTTGGACAATATCGGAATATCGGATATCGACAAAAAAGCCATTATCGGACATCTCTATGTATAACCATTTCCAACGTGAACGTTTGTACTGGGGAATTTAGGGTAGACCATGCAGCCACCGTTGACAGCTATATAAGCAACACACCACACAGCAGTCCCAGGGAAAAACGTGTAATGGCTACCTCTGCATATTTATATAATGCAATTAGTCTGCTGGAGTGCCTGGCGCCCCTTGGGTGGATGAAACAGGACGAAGTGAAGTGAAGTGAATTATATTTTATATAGCGCTTTTCTCTAGTGACTCAAAGCGCTTTACATAGTGAAAACCCAATATCTAAGTTACATTTAAACCAGTGGGGGTGGCACTGGGAGCAGGTGGGTAAAGTGTCTTGCCCAAGGACACAACGGCAGTGACTAGGATGGCGGAAGCGGGGATCGAACCTGCAACCCTCAGGTTGATGGCACGGCCACTCTACCAACCGAGCTATACCCCAGGACAGTGTCTTTTTGTCCGCCGAGCTGCTTGGTTAAATATTGATGCCCTCTGAGGTGTTTTAGACGCTTGTTTTGGCCGGCTGGAAGGTTGCCACTGACCGGCTGCAGCATCGCGGTGGGAGCTTTGTGAATATCCCCAGAGGTCTCAACCAGCTCACTTACGTGACAGCTGACGAGAGCCCTTGTTTGATGGCTGAAGGTTTAATGCACTTGTCAGTCACAAAACCTACAGGGCGTGGTGGAAGTGCGAAGAGTCAAGATGTATTTACTTGCAAACTGAAGACTTTTGAGCCATTAATGGCGCGGTATCTTCTAATCACTGAATCTAATTACAAGCTCACAGAAACAATTTGTCCCTCAAGGCTAAAATATGCTATTGTGTCTTATAGCTTGCGTCCTCTCTGACGGCGTCTTGATAATTTTGTAGCTCTTCCGCGGAGGGTGACTTGGAATTCTCTTGCAAACTGCTGTGTTTCCCTGAGTGAGCAACCACAAATATTCTTCCTGTGTGGAGTACCTATAAATAATGGCGACTGAAGGTACATCAAAATTGTTGTTGGAGCTGGGACTTATCATTTGGAAGCAACAGGCCCTTTCATTGTACATATTTCTCTGAAACCGGAGAAGATGTGGGTTGTGGACCCCCAAAACAAGTCAAAGCAGAGGACAGGCTGTAAGGAAAAACCTGAAAATGATGTACAGTGGTACCTAAAGCCACAAGCATATTGCGTTTCGCGACCAGTTTCGTAACTCTGAATACTTGTATTCTTAAGTTGAGGTACCACTGTACTAAAAAAGACGACCAGTCCCAGCACTACGGTCCGCGTCGCCGTTGACGCAAAGCTAGACTTTTTTGGATATGTGTGTAATGGTCCACCAGAGAGCATATTTCAGCCTTATATTTTAAAATTACTTTATTATACATGCCCGTACTATTAATTTAATTTGTCTGTTTGGGTGTTAGCAGGGTTATGCAGAAACGTCCTTTAACCATGCTTCAATCGAATGGCACAGTTAAGTTGCATGGCTGCAGTAGTTGTGACCCCAGGATGCAGGAAACAGGAGATCGCTGTGCGGGTAAGAGTCTTTTAATAAACTCAACATAAGGAGAAGCAGTCATGCGCGCAGAGGTCCTAAACACAATCACAATCTTCGAGCCCTGAGGAACAGGCGAGGCAGGCATAAATAGCAGCCTGATTGGCAACTGCGGCCCAGGTGTGCCGGGCTGCCAATCAGGGACAGGTGCGGGAAACGAGTGCTCAGGGAGACATGCAGGAAATGGAACAAAATTAAGAGCGCCGACAGGAAACAAAGACCAACCAAGGAAACACAAACAGAAATGGAGTGACAGATCCTCACAAACTTCCAACTCCCAATAGGTAGAAGTGTGAATGAGTCATTGGATTCCAGTTCCATTAGTCCGACACACAGCAATACACTTGCAGCTCAAACTGGGAGGGGGGAATCTACCATGCTGGCATCATTGATCTGCCTTGGTGAGGACCGAAATCTACTGGGAGCCATTTCAGTTTTGAATATACGACTTTAAAGGCCTACTGAAAGCCACTACTACCGACCACGCAGTCTGATAGTTTATATATCAATGATGAAATCTTAACATTGCAACACATGCCAATACGGCCGGGTTAACTTATAAAGTACAATTTTAAATTTCCCGCTAAACTTCCGTTTGAAAATGTCTATGTATGATGACGTATGCGCGTGACGTCAATCGTTGAAACGGAAGTATGCGGACACATTGAATCCTATACAAAAAACTCTGTTTTCATCTCAAAATTCCACAGTATTCTGGACATCTGTGTTGGTGAATCTTTTGCAATTTGTTTAATGAACAATGGAGACTGCAAATAAGAAAGTTGTAGGTGGGATCGGTGTATTAGCGGCTGGCTGTAGCAACACAACAAGGAGGACTTACTTGGATAGCAGACGCGCTAGCCGATGCTAGCCGCCACCGCATCTGTGATCGGGTGAAGTCCTTCGTCGCGCCGTCGATCGCTGGGACGCAGGTGAGCACGGGTGTTGATGAGCAGATGAGGGCTGGCTGGCGTAGGTGGAGCGCTTAGTTAGCTTCAGCGTCGTTAGCAACAGCATTGTTAAGCTTTGCCAGGTTGAGAATTATTAACCGTGTTGTTACATGTCCATGGTTTAATAGTATCGTTGATCTTCTGTCTATCCTTCCAATCAGGGATTTATTTATTTTGTTTCCATCTGCATTTGAGCCAGATGCTATCACGTTAGCTCAGTAGCTAAAGAGCTTCGCCGATGTATTGTCGTGGAGATAAAAGTCACTGTGAATGTCCATTTCGCGTTCTCGACTCTCATTTTCAAGAGGATATAGTATCCGAGGTGGTTTAAAATACAAATCCGTGATCCACAATAGAAAAAGGAGAGAGTGTGGAATCCAATGAGCCAGCTTGTACCTAAGTTACGGTCAGAGCGAAAAAAGATATGTCTTTCACTGCATTCTAGTCCGTCACTCTAATGTTCCTCATCCACAAATCTTTCATCCTCGCTCAAATTAATGGGGTAATCGTCGCTTTCTCGGTCCGAATCGCTCTAGCTGCGTTGAAAACAATAGGAAAATATGAGGAGGCGAACAACTGACTACGTCACGCTACTTCCGGTAGGGGCAAGGCTTTTTTTTTTAAATCAAAGACCAAAAATAGCGAACTTTATCGTCGTTGTTCTATACTAAATCCTTTCAGCAAAAATATGGCAATATCGCAAAATGATCAAGTATGACACATAGAATGGATCTGCTATCCCCGTTTAAATACAATAATTTCATTTCAGTAGGCCTTTAAGAGCGCAGACAGGAAACAAAGACCAACCGAGGAAACACAAACAGAAATGGAGTGACAGATCCTCACAAACTTCCAACTTCCGATAAGTAGAAGTATGAATGAGTCATCGGATTCCAGTTCCATTAGTCCGACACACAGCAATACACTTACAGCTCAAACGGGGAGGGGGGAATCTACCATGCTGGCATCATTGATCTGCCTTGGTGAGGACCGAACTCTACTGGGAGCCATTTCAGTTTTAAATATACGACTTTAAATTACTACTTATTCAAGCAAGAGTCTACATCTAATAAGGGTATAGTTTGCTGGAAAACTCGGAAAGTGGATCAGCCATTTATAAATCTTTGTCTTGTCTCTGAATATAAGCTTTCAGTGTCTTTTTGTCTGCAGGGAGTGGTTTTTTTTATGGTGGTATTCAATATGAAGAAAGGATAAGTTGAAAAACGTATAACTGTGCAATGAACTTCTCAACTTCCTACTCGGTAGAAGTGGAGAAGCACTCATGAGAGGTTGCTGCGTTCCTGTGGCGGGTTGGCCGGGTCACTGTAACATTTTTCAATGATCCACAGAAGTCTAGTTTTTTTGTACGCTCATTCCCAAGGGGAGCCAAATAAAGCTTGCTCTCTGGGAATGGTGAAATTATTAGCATAGGAAATAAGACTCAGCTGTAACAGTTAAAACGTTGATCTGAACTCTCATAAGTGACATGTCTCACTTTCGTGGTTATACTTTCCCAACATGACTGCATCTTCACACGGGGTCTAAATTTAAACGGTTACCCATCAGTATATGACATCCTGAAACATAGGCGCCGATCCCGTGGGTCCTTCGGGGCCCGAGCACCCACGGACAATGCCTACACTGCAAAAAGTCAGTGTTTAAAAATAAGAAAAAAATAAATAAAAATGAGGGGTATTTTATTTGAACTAAGCAAAATTATCTGCCAATAGAACAAGAAAATTTGGCTTGTCAAGACTTTCCAAAACAAGTAAAATTGGCTAACCTCAATGAACCCCAAAATACCTTAAAATAAGTATATTCTCACTAATAACAAGTGCACTTTTCTTGGTAGAAAAAAAAGTTAAAGTTAAAGTTAAAGTACCAATGATTGTCACACACACACTAGGTGTGGTGAAATGTGTCCTCTGCATTTGACCCATCCCCTTGTTCACCCCCTGGGAGGTGAGGGGAGCAGTGGGCAGCAGCGGTGGCTGCGCCCGGGAATCATTTTTGGTGATTTAACCCCCATTTCCAACCCTTGATGTTGAGTGCCAAGCAGGGAGGTAATGGGTCCCATTTTTATAGTCTTTGGTATGACTCGGCCGGGGTTTGAACTCACAACCTATCAGTCTCAGGGTGGACTCTAATAATAATAATAATAATAGATTTTATTTGTAAAAAGTACTTTACATTGAGTAAACAACCTCAAGTGCTACAGTGTATTAAACAAATAATATAAAAAGATAATAAAAAATACATAAAAATAAAAACTAGAACAGCCAAATAGCTAGAACTAGTATGCATTTATCTAAAAAAAAAGGCTTTTTTTAAAAAAAGAAGGGTTTTTACGCCTTTTTTAAAAGCATCCACAGTCTGTGGTGCCTTCAGGTGGTCAGGGAGAGTGTTCCACAGAGAGGGAGCGGCCGAGCAGAAAGCCCGGTCTCTAACCACTAGGCCAGTGAAAAAGAGACCATTTTGCTCAATAAGTTGAAAAATATTCTTAAATTAAGTAAATGCTCGTGCCATTTTCCTGACATAATGATATGCGCTCGGCATCATGATTTTTTTTTCATTCTTGAAGTAAGAAATTATTACTTTAAAAAAGTAGTTTTATACTTGTGAGTGTTGATGACACAGCTTTGCAACAGCTGATATTCTAGTTTCAAGCATGTTTTACTCAATATAGGTCATCAACTCTCAGCAACAAGCTGTAATATCTTACTGAGATCATTTAGGACCAAAACCCTTAAAAAAAGTAAAACACTCTTACATAAAATCTGCTTAGTGAGAAGAATTATCTTGTGAGACACAAAATAAGCAAATATCACCCTTATTTGAGATATTTCATCTTACTTAGATTTCAGTTTTTGCAGTGCAGGACCCACGTGGGATTGACGGCAACTTTCATTCTTTTACATAACTTTTGATAAATCAATCCTGTTTTTAATTTAGTGGCGTGATTGGTCCATTTCACATAATAAAAGAGTCACAAATCAAATAGTCTACAATTGACAACATCTAACCAAGTGCCCGATAATAAACTAATAACACAATCGTCTCGACTTTGAGCACACTGCCCACGAACGAATGTAAGCATACTTACTCAACAGCCATACATGTCACACTAAGGGTGGCAGTATAAACAATGCCAACATTGTCATAAAAATGTGCCATATAGTGAAACCACACTAAACAACAACGACAAACACATTTTGGAAGAATATTTGCACCGCGACACAACATAAACACTACAGAACAAATTCCCAGAATCTCTGCAGCACCAACTCTTCCGGGACGCTACAATATAAACAAACGCCATTGGTGGATCTACACCTAAGATCCACTGTGATGATACCACGTACAATAGCGTATCTAGTCGATACTACTATAATTAAATCGATATTTTTTAACATCACAAAATCTTATTTAGTTTTTTAAAATGTATATTATGTTTATAAACTCAGGAAATATGTCCCTGGACACATGAGGACTTTGAATATGACCAATGTATGATCCTGTAACTGCTTGGTATCGGATTGATTGAATGATTGATTGATTGAAACTTGTATTAGTCGATTGCACAGTACAGTACATATTCAATACAATTGACCACTAAATGGTAACACCCGGATAAGTTTTTCAACTTGTTTAAGTCGGGGTCCACGTTAATCAATTCATGGTACAAATATATACTATCATCATAATACAGTCATCACACAAGTTAATCATCAGAGTATATACATTGAATATTTGTGGTATCATTCAAAACTAATGTAAAGTATCAAACAACAGAAGAATAAGCGATTATTACATTTTAACAGAAGCGTAGATAGAACATGTTAAAAGAGAAATTAAGCAGATATTAACAGTAAATGAACAAGTAGATTAATAATTCATTTTCTACCACTTGTCCTTAATAATTTTGACAAAATAATAGAATGATAAATGACACAATATGTTACTGCATATGTCAACAGACTAAGTAGGAGCCTTTGTTTGTTTACTTACTACTAAAAGACAAGTTGTCTTGTATGTTCACTATTTTATTTAAGGGAAAAATTGCAATAAGAAACATGTTTATAGTACCGTAAGATTTTTGTTAAAATAAAGCCAATAATGACATTTTTTGTGGTCCCCTTTATTTAGAAAAGTACCGAAAAGTACAGAAATCCTGTTGGTACCGGTACCAAAATATTGGTAACAGGACAACACTAATACACACACAACGAGCACCACTGGCAGAAATGTAGTTCGGCGCCTACACTACCGTTCAAAAGTTTGGGGTCACATTGAAATGTCCTTGTTTTTGAAGGAAAAGCACTGTACTTTTCAATGAAGATAACTTTAAACTAGTCTTAAGGCTAGAGGCCCATTTCCAGCAACTATCACTCCAGTGTTCTAATGGTACAATGTGTTTGCTCATTGGCTCAGAAGGCTAATTGATGATTAGAAAACCCTTGTGCAATCATGTTCACACATCTGAAAACAGTTTAGCTCGTTACAGAAGCTACAAAACTGACCTTCCTTTGAGCAGATTGAGTTTCTGGAGCATCACATTTGTGGGGTCAATTAAACGCTCAAAATGGCCAGAAAAAGAGAACTTTCATCTGAAACTCAACAGTCTATTCTTGAAGAAACGAAGGCTATTCCACAAAATTGTTTGGGTGACCCCAAACTTTTGAACGGTAGTGTATGTCCTGAACAATACCAGCCGCCTGAAGAACTTTGTGGCCCAGATGATTTCCCCGATGAAACACATTTGGTCATGTATGTTGCAAGGCAGCATGTGTCAATGGAAATATGGTTGTACTGTCTTTTGTAAGTGTAGAGTGAACATTTCCCTCATTCTCATGTGTGGACATTTGAAAGGGTGCTATGACAGAGAGCTAGCCTAAGGATGTAACGTAATTAACAAACGGCTCAAAATATTTTTGTCTCTTGCTCCTATTTCTTCCTTTTTTGTACAAACCCTGTTTCCATATGAGTTGGGAAATTGTGTTAGATGTAAATATAAACGGAATACAAAGATTTGCAAATCATTTTCAACCCATATTCAATTGAATATGCTACAAAGACAATATATTTGATGTTCAAACTCATAAAATGTATCTTTTTTTTGCAAATAATCATTAACTTAGAATTTCATGGCTGCAACACGTGCCACAGTAGTTTGGACAGGGCATGTTCACCACTGTGTTACATGGCCTTTCCTTTTAACAACACTCAGTAAACATTTGGGAACTGAGGAGACACATTTTTGAAGCTTCTCAGGTGGAATTCTTTCCCATTCTTGCTTGATGTACAGCTTAAGTTGTTCAACAGTCCGGGGGTCTCCATTGTGCTATTTTAGGCTTCATAATGCGCCACACATTTTCAATGGGAGACAGGTCTGGACTACAGGCAGGCCAGTCTAGTACCCACACTCTTTTACTATGAAGCCACGTTGATGTAACACGTGGCTTGGCATTGTCTTGCTGAAATAAGCAGGGGCGTCCATGGTAACGTTGCTTGGATGGCAACATATGTTGCTCCAAAACCTGTATGTACCTTTCAGCATTAATGGTGCCTTCACAGATGTGTAAGTTACCCATGTCTTGGGCACTAATACACCCCCATACCATCACAGATGCTGGCTTTTCAACTTTGCGCCTCTAACAATCCGGATGGTTCTTTTCCTCTTTGGTCCGGAGGACACGACGTTCACAGTTTCCAAAAAAATTTGAAATGTGGACTCGTCAGACCACAGAACACTTTTCCACTTTGTATCAGTCCATCTTAGATGAGCTCAGGCCCAGCGAAGCCGACGGCGTTTCTGGGTGTTGTTGATAAACGGTTTTCGCCTTGCATAGGAGAGTTTTAACTTGCACTTACAGCTGTAGCGACCAACTGTAATTACTGACAGTGGGTTTCTGAAGTGTTCCTGAGCCCATGTGGTGATATCCTTTACACACTGATTTCGCTTGTTGATGCAATACAGCCTGAGGGATCGAAGGTCACGGGCTTAGCTGCTTACGTGCAGTGATTTCTCCAGATTCTCTGAACCCTTTAAAGATATTACGGAGCGTAGATGGTGAAATCCCTAAATTCCTTGCAATAGCTGGTTGAAAAAGGTTTTTCTTAAACTGTTCAACAATTTGCTCACGCATTTGTTGACAAAGTGGTGACCCTCGCCCCATCCTTGTTTGTGAACGACTGAGCATTTCATGGAATCTACTTTTATACCCAATCATGGCACCCACCTGTTCCCAATTTGCCTGTTCACCTGTGGGATGTTCCAAATAAGTGTTTGATGAGCATTCCTCAACTTTATCAGTATTTATTGCCACCTTTCCCAACTTCTTTGTCACATGTTGCTGGCATCAAATTCTAATGTTAATGATTATTTGCAAAAAAAAAAAAAAGTTTATCAGTTTGAACATCAAATATGTTGTCTTTGTAGCATATTCAACTGAATTGGGGTTGAAAATGATTTACAAATCATTGTATTCCGTTTATATTTACATCTAACACAATTTCCCAACTCATATGGAAACGGGGTTTGTATTTTGAAGCTCTGCTTAGAACCTTCTTAAGAGCAGGGCAAGATGCACAATTACCCCTCATCGCTTGATCAATGCTTCATGAGCCATGATTTATTATTTTTATACATCCCCTTGAAACTTTCTCTTCCAAATATGCACATTTTAGTCATTGTTGAGTATTTCTACACTTCACTGTGAGAACCGTTCCTCTCCCACTTGTCAATATCCCAAGTACACCAGAATAAAACTAATGCAATTTCATGCAACAGTCAGGCAATAAATCCTCCCTTTGAGAGGAAGAGATAGTTTGTTTCTCTCTCACTCCACAAGTGCTGATTTATTCTGATATTTTATGTAAAATAGATTTTCTGAGTAGTTGATGAATATTTCGTTCTTAGACCTCTCTAAAAACACTATTAATGGATCAGATGATAAATTCTGACCCGCAGGGACTTCAAGGGGAACTGCACTTTTTTATGGAATTTTGCCTATCGTTCACAATCCTTATGATAGACGAAAACACAATTTTTTAAATAAAAAAAAAAAAATTCTAACATGTAAAAATCGGCTAGTTCTGGGTGGCTAGCAATGCAGCTAATGGGAGAAATCCATTCTACCTCTAAATCACTTTAAAAATGCATTCAAAAACCGTCAACAATACTTCATTCACGTTCCGTAACCTGCATAATAACCAAACTGTAGCCAAACATTGTTATTGTAAGAGCGAACACTGAGGAACGTAAAAGATACCTACGGAAAGAGAGAAGCTAGATTCTGCGTCAGCACGGAACGCGTTTGAGTTTGTAATGCACAACACAATGCGATAAGACACTAATCTGTACTGACTGAAAAACATAAACAATCACGTTACAGTATCTGTAAAGTATTAGCCCACATTTTATGTTTTGTTTGTACACAGCGAGCCAGTATACACATGACGTGCTGCGTGTATTATGTACAATATTAAAGTGTGACTCACTCGATGGAGAGTTGTGCTTATAGAATTTTTTTCCGGTTTATTTTGGTAAGCACTCCATTTAAGTCAAAATTGCATGGGTCAAGTTCCACATTAACAGCGCTAAAGTCACTTTCACTTCACTCTCTCGGCCTCCTTCTGCTCCAACGTCTCACCCTTCCTTGGTGCTCGCTTTTATAAGCAGAAGTTCATCCTCTGTATATTCAGCTTCAAAACGATATGGTTGTGAATCCTCATTTGTCCAAAAATAGCCGTCTTCGTTGTCTATTACAAAGTCTGCCATGATTACAACACACAGAAGCGTTTTATTGCCGGAAATAGGAACACGCATTTGTTGCCGGAAGTCGGAAGTGCGCTGGCATGGAAACGGAAAAAATTGCGCCGAAGAATTAGTTCCGGTAATGATTAAAATGATTAAAATACGGTAAATACTGTACATATTACATATCGTTATGAGCGTGTCTGTTACTACATTATATATACAGACATGCAGTTTGTATATAAAATGTTGATGAAGTTATTTTGGAGGGCTTTGAAGGCTACAACTGTCACTACCATTAGCCACATCTTTCAAGTGTTTTTTTTATCATCTTTAAAATCCTAAAAAAAAATAAAAAAATTGTGTGTTCTTGTCTCATAATGATTGTGAACAATAGGCAAAATTCCAAAAAAAAAAGTGCAGTTCTCTTTCAGTGTGATTGTGTTGGTCAAATCTGATCTATATTGACTTATTTACAAACGTTTGTACAATGGCACCATTTTTATGACAGGACAACACTCGACACTTTAAGGCACACGTGTCAAACTCACAGCCCTGATGCCAGATCTGGTCCGCCACATCATTTAATGCGACACGCGAAAGCTTTGAAAAAATATGCGTCAATTAAGTACTTAATCTTTCCTGAGTAAATGTATCCTTTCCATTTTGACAGAAACAAATACATGTATTACAAGCAATTGCATTACATGTCAATAGTATCTAATAGTGCAACAGATATAATACTAATATACACTTCAAACTTGTTTTTGATTAAAATAAAAAATATATAATATCTGCTTGACTTATGATTTCAAAGCAAGTTATCCATCAAACTAGAGATGTCCGGTAAATATTACATTTTAAATGCTTTAAAATGTAATACCGGAAATTATCGGTATCGTTTTTTTTTATTATCGGTATTATTATTATTATTATTTTATTTTTTTAATCAACATAAAAAACACAATATATATACAATATATACTCCATGTGGGTATTGCTGCCTCCACCATTCACTTGACATTTGAGACAGGCATGACATTTGTAATGACCAGTACAGTGTAGGCAATTTTGATTGCAGATTAGGTTAGGTTGGGTTACTTTATTAGTATCCGAAGGTAAACATGTTTTATAGCCAGCAAGATCAAGATATCCATTAAACATACAGGAAACATACAATCTTAGGCATGCAATGTGGGGGAACACAACTGTTTCCAGGGTGAGGGGCGTGACTTGAAGGGTTACGATGCATGTTTTGGAGTACTGTAATATTAACACATGGGAAACAAATTGTTCAACATTTTTTTGTTTATGTATGGAATACAGTTAACAAAGTAAAACTTTAATGAGTTTTTTTACGATTGCATGATAATTTAGAATAATGTTTCCCTCGAAAGTCTGAGGATCGAACCATCGTCCTCTGCAACAAAATGCTTAAATGTAGCCATTGCCCAGAGATTAACAAAAATAATGTTTCATTTGTCTTCTTATTCTGTCAAAAGGGAGAGCTGAGGTATTTTTTCAGTGTCATAAAACTTCATGCATGAGCCTCTTCTTGTTTTGATTTTTTCTTTCTTTTACTTGTTTGTGATTCGATATATTTATTTATATTATTTAGTTTTAGTTATATCATTGTGATTATAGTTTGGAGGCCAATAGGGGTGTAATGATTTATCGATATATTGATTTATATTTCTTAGTTTTAGCTATATCATTGTGATTATAGTTTGGAGGCCAATAGGGGTGTAATGATTCATCGATATATTGATTTATATGTTTTAGTTTTAGCTGTATCATTGTGATTATAGTTTGGAGGCCAATGGGGGTGTAATGATTCTTTGATATATTGATTTATATTTCTTAGTTTTAGCTATATCATTGTGATTATAGTTTGGAGGCCAATAGGGGTGTAATGATTTATCGATATATTGATTTATATTTCTTAGCCTTAGCTACAGTATATCATTGTGATTATAGTTTGGAGGCCAATGGGGGTGTAATGATTCATCGATATATTGATTTATATTTCTTAGTTTTAGCTATATCATTGTGATTATAGTTTGGAGGCCAATAGGGGTGTAATGATTCATCGATATATTTATTTATATTATTTAGTTTTAGCTATATCATTGTGATTATAGTTTGGAGGCCAATGGGGGTGTAATAATTCATCGATATATTAATTTATATTTCTTAGTTTTAGCTATTTCATTGTGATTTATAATTTGGAGGCCAATGGGGGTGTAATGATTCATTGATTTATTGATTTATATTACTTAGTTTTAGCTATTTCATTGTGATTATAGTTTGGAGGCCAATAGGGGTGTAATGATTTATCTATATATTGATTTATATTTCTTAGTTTTAACTCTATCATTGTGATTATAGTTTGGAGGCCATTGGGGGTGTAATGATTCATTGATATATTTATTTATATTACTTAGTTTTAGCTATATCATTGTGATTATAGTTTGGAGGCCAATAGGGGTGTAATGATTTATCGATATATTGATTTATATTTCTTAGCCTTAGCTACAGTAAATCATTGTGATTATAGTTTGGAGGCCAATGGGGGTGTAATGATTCATCGATATATTAATTTATATTTCTTAGTTTTAGCTGTATCATTGTGATTATAGTTTGGAGGCCAACTGAGGTGTAATGATTCATCGATATATTGATATATATTTCTTAGATTCAACCATATCAATCTGTGCTTGGCAAGTTTTCCTTCCGGAAGATAAGTATCGTTCCAACATTGTTTCAAAAGGAAATTTATTGATTTTATCAACACTAGAAAAAAGGAAAACATTGGATTTAAGAATGTCAGACTCTGTATGAAGTTTTCCCACTTTTAATGATAAGGAAGTTAAACATTATTCAAGTCTGCTTGCCCGTCTGTGGCGCCATCAGTCAGCCAAACAGGAATGGCGGATACCTGCGGTGGCTGAGAAAGGTCACAACAAATGCAAACACCACTAGACCTTATCGTGAATAAAAACACAACAACTTTCATCTACAGCACAATTGCAAAAGCCACCACAAATACAAATGACAACACAATAATATAAAGCCGCAACATAACTTTAGGTCACAAAAGACGCGATGGACATCACGGAAATGACGGCATAGCAAGCTTAAGCGGCGGACTGACTTCCTGATCATAGTACATTAGTTTTATTAAAAAAAAAAAAAAATTGTTTATGACTGAACAATTTATGACTGAAACTTTTCCAACTTTGTTCATCACCAAAATTTGTCCGACTTTCATTTTTCAGCTGCTGATTCCTGTCAATCATTGCGGTGTTACGTTAGCAAGAAACGGCAGTGTCAGAGAGCCAATTAGTGACTCCGTGGGAGGTGGAAAGGGAAACAGGCTCCATCTTGAGTGGCCATTTTCCACCTAGTTCTCATGCTAGACTCGTCTACATTCAATATAACGTACAATTATTTATGTATTGTAAAAAGTATTCTGGACCAAAACTGCCTTTTGGAAAAAGTGCAGGGGACATGTCTAACATGCTACATTGTCATTATTATAATAAACTTTTTGGATAAATTGTACTTGTCAGAGTAATTTAATGCAATATACTTGTTACTTTTACTTGAGTATTTTTGGCACTCTGTTCATTGAGTTTCATTGCGATCGTTACATTTATTTGTATCAAACTTATTTATAATCTATTAATTCAGGCTTGCAAAGACGTATTCATTTGTCAGCCACCCTTATTCCGGCAGGCACTGTCACATGACTCTTTTTCCCCAATCCAATATAAGCAATAGTGACCTTTGATTCCATTTCACTAATCAAACGGAGCCTGGCAGTCACATGACTCTCTTTGACAGGGGTGTCCAAAGTGCGGCCCGCAGCTAATTGTTTACCGGCCCGCCACACATTCTGGAAATGCTATTGCAAAAATAAAAAAAAACATTCAAAAAAGTGGAATGAGGTGAAATCCAACTAGAAAAAGTTGCAATGTTGGCACAAAGCTGCCATGCAGGCTTTTTTCTTTTTCTTTTGTCTATCTTTCTTTTTTCTTTTTTTGCCATTGCTCAAAAAAAAAAATCAATGTTATAATGAATAATTGACCAATTCAAGGCTCCAATTATTTCAAATATTTCACTTTAAAATGTTTTATGTGGGAAATATTGCATATATTGTGTGGTTGTCGTACATAAACATCAAGATTTTATTTGACAAAAGAGCATAAAACAAACAAAATAATAGTTCAAACGTAAAATCGACAGATGTATCTGAAGTTGAGCTCGTAACTTAAGTGTTGAAAGTAAAAAAAATAAAAATAAAAATGTATCACTTTCTGAGTGAGGCACCTTTTTTGATCCCAAATATATTTTATGGGATTTTGTTTATCTTTTCACTGTGATTAGTCAAAAATAATAATGAATTAAAATCAATGGTGTCCTGCATTATTGATATTTTTAAGGCTCTAATTACTTCACATCAAACATTGCTTTCTGAATGTGTTGGGCAGTGGGGGAAATACTGCATATTTCCGTTTTATTATAAAAAACAAAGTTGTCTTTGACAGAAAAGGCATAAAACCTTTTTGTTTTTTTAAACTTTATATCAACCTGAAGTTGATATACTGTACAGATTTACTGTAAGCGTTATATAGATACATAAATAATAATTTGACTCGTTTTTAACATTTTAATGACTTAGACCCTTTATGGTCCCCGGGAGCCCTAAAGGTAAAAAAACAAACAAAATCCATATGTTTTGTTATGGTTTGAAAATTAAAAATATCAAAATGGCCCCTGCATGCTTTAATTTTTCCGTGTGCGGCCCTCAATGGAAAAAGTTTGGACACCCCTGCTCTTTGACCAATCCAACTTAAACACCGTAGAATATCAGACTCAAACGAAGCCTGACATTCTACCGGGCGAATAACAAGCCGGTGGTGAGGGACTGTTTATGTACGCCAAACAAGCACAAAGTACAGATAGAGAAGCTGAACTAGGTCAGTATTTTGAAGGATATGGTCAAATAGAAACCTAATTGTTTAATAGGTGTCGGTATGTTCTCAAAGACGACACTTTAATTAGGTGACATAACACCAGCACATCCCGGCTGTTTGAGATAACCGGTAAGCATGCAGACACCTGCTAAAACAGTTGACTAAAAAAGCGATCTTTGTGTATGTCGCTGATGATGCTCATAACCACAAGTGCCATTTAAACACATTAAAACATTACCAACAACACAAAATAGCAGTGGAAATTTGTACTTATCTGTTAGATTCGGAGCTTATTAGCATGGGACATTCTCTTCTTCTACCCAATTTAAATGACCACATAACTAATGAAGCTGATATGACCACAATCGCCCCCTAGTGTACGAGAGGCACACTGCGTATGGCCAACAGTCCCATTAGAGATAAGAGCATGGAAACTACAACTTCACATACAGCTGTGAAAATAACAGAAACTGAATTATTTGACAAATCAGACTAATTTAGTACATCAAAACGTACTCACTGTAAAAAGTGACATGATGTCAGACAAGGCAGCATAAACATCTCCAATGATTATTTTCAAATTAGTAAAAAGAACATTAATATAATGTGCTGTCATCTGTGTCAGTAGAAATGTTGACTTTTCAGCCTACAGCAGGGGTGGGCAATTAATTTTTACCGGGGGCCGCATGAGCAACCCGAGCTCTGCTGGAGGGCCACATCGACAATATTTAAATTAAATTTTGCTCAATATTATTTTTGATATATACCGTAAGATAAATAATAATAATAATAATAATAATAATAATAATAATAATAATAATAGTAATACTTCAACATAGTGTGTGTAACAGCATTCCATGACTAATATAAATAAATTAACATTAATAATAAATGACAGTAAAATAAGCACACGTATGACTGAGGAGTCGTAGTGTAACTTTGTGTGGTGTTTGAGTTGTCCGACTTTTTGTGTGGCCATAAACGCACCAGTGGCTTAGTGCTATGCGTGTTGGTGACAGATGACAAGTTGGTTTTGGCCTGGTTTGTACGGCAGAAAATGACTAGTTTTTCGAGATCGAATTGTTTTACTCATGTTTTTGGTGTGGTTATGTCCGAATATAAACAGTTTTGCTCAATAAAGTGATCAATATAATTCCTGTCCTCGAAGCATCTCGATAGACGTTACAATAATTGAACGGTGTTGACGAACACTGTTAGGGCCGCTTGTTGTCACTGTCACTCAAAGTTGCATTGCAAAATTACACACAATAAATGTGTTTATTTTGTTTAGAATTCAGATGGGATTTGATTTGGTGCGCGGCATATATTTGCTGTGCACAGCGGACGCTTGAGCAGTGCGCAATTGCGCAGGCACGCACCTTAGAGGGAACGTTGCTTGGCAGTCCATGTCTTGTTGGAAACACGCCATTCGTCATCAACTTTTCTCTTTTTAGCGTCTCGGGTGTAAACCGTGCATCACTTGTCGCTGCATGTGCACCTTCATTCTTAAGGTTACACACGGACACACGCCCATAAATAATACTTTTCAAAATAAAAGCAGCACAGTTGTATTGCGCGCACGACATCGATGTTTTTTTAACTTTATTTTGTAATTTGTGATTGCAGCTGTTCACATTCACTCACAATCACGCATACGTCCACACGGAAGTAATACAAATAACGATTTTCAAAACAAAAGCAGCACTGTTGTATTGCACACTCGACTAAGATACTTTTTAAAATGTATTTTGTAATTTATAATTGGCCTCACGCGGGCCGGACAGGGACGCACAAAGGACCGGATGCGGCCCGCGGGCTGCAGAATGCCCAGGTCTGGCCCACAGGAATTCCACTTCCAAATGGAGAAAACATGTCGCAGTAAATTGTATATGTTTGTTATGTTTTACACATGCAGACACACACACACACACACACACACACACACACACACACACACACACACACACACACACACACACACACACACACACACACACACACACACACACACACACACACACACACACACACACACACACACACACACACACACACACACCTACTATGGTTGTAGTCCAAGAGCCCTTGAAACATAGCTGCTAAATAAATCAGAAGTTACTCACAAGTTACTCAAAACTTGAGTAGTTTTTCACACAATACTTACTTACTCTTACTCAAGTAAGTATTTTGATGACTACTTTTTACTTTCACTTGAGTCGTATTATTCGAAAGTAACGCTACTCTTACTTGAGTACACTTTTTGGGTACTCTACCCACCTCTTACCATGAATTGATTAACGTGGACCCCGACTTAAACAACTTCAAAAACTTATTCGGGTGTTACCATTTAGTGGTCAATTGTACAGATTATGTACTGTAATGTGCAATCTACTAATACAAGTTTAAATCAATTAATCAAAAACTCTGCCCGTGGCCCCCCCACATCCCTGAGTATTGGTTAGTCGATCGGTCTACACTCGCTCAATTTCCAGAGTGAGGGAAAAAACATTTCTAACTGATTCTCTTTTTATACTAAACTGGGAACATGACACTTCTAAATGAGAGCTGACACATTTCTGACTGCCAAATACTTCAAACCGCAGAGAGGTTGAGTATAACAGCCAGTATTTGCCGGCTAAGCCACCTCTGTGTGAATGACCCCACGGAACATCAGCGGATTTAGCCGAACTTTAAACACGAGTAGGAATGTAAATCACTGGACTACAGCCCAGTTCACAGTGGAGAACCATTTCTTAACATTGTACAAATGTACTCTGATCGTAAAAGACGAATGCAGACTCTCGGTTATTTCAATCGAGATCAAATACTTTAAGGCATTAGCCATATACTGTAAGACTTAGAAGAGAGAGAATCAGTGCATATAAACATAATTATTTACTAGAAAGAATGACCGAGTGTGATCAATATTTTGACACCTTGCCCTCAAGATCACTTGATTAGTCAAAACAAGTATTTAAACAACTTCTGTAGGCTATGATTGAAAATCGGCAGAACTTGCACGAGCAATACAAACAAGCATTGTTTAAATTGTGGCAGAAAACATACAACAGTTTAACTGTCCAGAAAATTTCCAAATCTCCACCACTATTGTTACCTGTTGAAGGGGGATTATTGTACAAAACCCAAGACCAGTGAAGTTGGCACGTTATGTAAATCGTAAATAAAAACAGAATACAATGATTTGAAAATCATTTTCAACTTATATTCAATTGAATAGACTGCAAAAACAAGATTATTAATGTTCGAACTGAGAAACTTATTTTTTTTTTGCAAATAATCATTAACTTAGAATTAACGTAAACAAAACATTGCAACAAATGCAATTGCATTTTCACCACTGTGTTACACGGCCTTTCTTTTTAACAACACTCTGGGTTTTGCTTGATTGATTGAAACTTTTATTAGTAGGTTGCACAGTGAAGTACATATTCTGTACAATTGACCACTAAATGGTAACACCCGAATAAGTTTTTCAACTTGTTTAAGTCGGGGTCCACTTAAATTGATTCATGATACAGATATATACTATCAAATACTATCAAATATATACCAACATCATAATACAGTCATCACACAAGATACTCATCAGAGTATATACATTGAATTATTTACATTATTTACAATCCAAGGTGTGGAATATGGAGGGGGTTCAGACATCAACAATCACCATCAACAATTGCATCATCAGAGAAATGTATATTGAAACAGTGTAGGACTGACTTGGTAGGATATATATAGCAAGTAGTGGACATAGAGAGAGAGATCAGAAAGTATAAGAAAAAGTGTCTACATTTGATTGTTTGATTGTTTACATTTGATTATTTATAGTCCGAAGAGGCATTATGTGGAAGGGAGGGTGTTAGTTTAGGGTTGTAGTTGCCTGGAGGTGTTCTTTTAGTGCGGTTTTGAAGGAGGATAAAGATGCCCTTTCTTTTACACCTGTTGGGAGCGCATTTCACATTGATGTGGCATAGAAAGAGAATGAGTTAAGACCTTTGTTAGTTCGGAATCTGGGTTTAACGTGGTTAGTGGAGCTCCCCCTGGTGTTGTGGTTATGGCGGTCATTTACGTTAAGGAAGTAGTTTGACATGTACTTCGGTATCAAGTAGGTGTAGTGGATTTTATAGACCAGGCTCAGTGCAAGTTGTTTTATTCTGTCCTCCACCCTGATCCAGCCCACTTTGGAGAAGTGGGTAGGAGTGAGGTGTGATCTGGGGTGGAGGTCTAGAAGTAATCTGACTAGCTTGTTCTGGGATGTTTGGAGTCTAGATTTGAGGGATTTGGAGGCGCTAGGGTACCAGGAGGTGCATGCGTAATCGAAAAAGGGTTGAACGAGAGTTCCCGCCAGAATCCTCATGGTGTTTTTGTTGACCAGAGAGGAGATTCTATAGAGAAATCTCGTTCGTTGGTTGACCTTTTTGATTACCTTGGTTGCCATTTTATCACAGGAAAGATTAGCCT
Organism: Entelurus aequoreus; assembly: GCF_033978785.1. Taxonomy (NCBI): domain Eukaryota; kingdom Metazoa; phylum Chordata; class Actinopteri; order Syngnathiformes; family Syngnathidae; genus Entelurus; species Entelurus aequoreus. The sequence continues at coordinate 80,789,402 of NC_084734.1, read as the reverse complement.
CCAGAATGGAACCTAGGTAGGTGACCTCATCCTTCCTTGTGATGTTGTGTTGTTGATAAATGGCTTTTGAGTTTTAACTTGCACTTACAGATGTAGCGACCAACTGTAGTTACTGACAGTGGTTTTCTGAAGTGTTCCTGAGCCCATTTGGTGATATCCTTTACACACTGATGTCGCTTTTTGATGCAGTACCGCCTGAGGGATCGAAAGTCCATAATATCATCACTTATCGATTTCTCCAGATTCTATATTCTTGTTATGGGACATTCATTCTCCGCTGTTGCCATTTCTAATATAAAGTAGTGTAAAGTTCTTACTTATATCTGTCATTAAACTCGCCATGAAAGCGATAAAACATACCGGTGTAGTGAGTTTACATTATCCACCAAAGGAACTTTAGTTATTAGAGAGTTCCGGTCGGACGGTTTTTCATTAGACACATTTCCGGTGTGGTTGTTTCCAGATGAGGAGATGCTGCTCCGTTATTGATTGAAGTGAAGTCTGAATTTCATTAAAGCAGTTAGCGCCATCTTTTGACACTTCTTCCACTGCCGTCCTTGCACGCTACACCGCTACAACAAAGATGACGGGGAGAAGACGCTGCCGAAGGTGAGCCACGTAAATAAGACCGCCCACAAAACGGCGCATCCTGAAGCGACTGTCAGAAAGCGGCTTGAAGATGGTCTGTAAAACATCATCAATGCAACATTTTGACCAAAGAACCACCATTACAGGTTATGTAGACCACAAGGAAGTGTTTTACATTTAGAAAATAATAATAATAATATGACTCCTTTAATGTGCTCTATAATCTGGTGCGCTTTATATACAGTATGCAATGTTTTGCTGAATTTCCCCCAGGGATCAATAGTGTACTTTCTATTCTGTTCTATTCTGTTCTAAAAAAGATCAAAAATAGACCACTTATCGGCAGTGCGCCTTATAATGGCCCGCTCTACGGTCCGGAAAATACGGTAATAAAAAATAACAACCACACAAAAGCAATAGAATATAAAAAGTAAACAGTAGAATGGGTATGAATGTTACAAAACCATTTATTGAATTGTTAGCCGCCTCCGACTGGCAATTTTTCAATATTAAGAATACACAGAAAAGAGAAATAAGTGTTTAATTGTCTCACATACGGATTATGAATGATGAGGAACATTCCATATCGTGTAGTTCACCTTTAACATGGTAATAACATTTAAAAGAGTAAAATCCTCACAGGCCACATTAAACATTGTGACTGCTTAAGTTCAGACTATAAATCTCATTAGATACAGTACCGCAGCATTAGTATTCTTCTGTTTTTGTCGGTGTTATTTTTTTGTTTGTTTGTTTTGGCAGCGGGCAGAGTGAAATATGGATATTAGGCTTGTGTTGGTTGTCTCTAACAATTATGCACGTTAGGTTATTTGTAGCTCCTAGGTGTAAATGTTGTTTGTCTTTATATGATTGACAGATGCTCACTTGATGTTGTAACGGCTGGGATACGCTCTCCATTATCTTTAACAGGTTAAGCCAGTGTTTTTCAACCTTTTCTGAGCCAAGGCACATTTTTTTCATTGAACAAAACCCGAGGCACACCACCAGTAAAAATCATTAAAAAACAAAACTCAGTTGACAGTAAAAAGTCGTTATCGCAAATGTTGTTTATGACTTTAAACCATAACCAACCATGCATCAATATAGCTTTTGTTTCAAAGTAAGTGTATTGTTACCACCTGTCACATCACGCCGTGACTTATTTGGAGTATTTTGGTGTTTCCCTGTGTGTAGTGTTTTATTTGTTCTCTTGCGCTCCTATTTTGTTGTTGATTGTCATGTCATGTACGGATGTACTTTGTGGACGCCGTCTGCTGCTCCACATGCTGTAAGTCTTTGCTGTAGTCCAGCATTCTGTTTTTGTTTAATTTGCAGCCAGTTCAGCTAAGCTTCAATGCATTTTCTTTGCGGCACTTAAGCATTTAGCTGCCTGCTGCCACCTACTGATACGGAAGAGTATTAAATGGTTACTCTGCCGATCTGTGGACAGCACAGACACTCAACAACGGCACATTTGCGGATTATAATTACTGGTTTGCAAAAAAATATTTTGAACCTTATTAGGTGAAATTACATCATCTCCCATGGCATACCAGACAATATCTCACGGTACACTAGTGTGCACACTTGCCAACCTTGAGACCTCCAATATCGGGAGGTGGGGGGTAGGGGGTGGGGGGTGGGGGCTTGGTCGGGGGTGGGTTTTGGGGGAGGGGGCATGTTTGGGGGCGTGGTTATTTACAGCTAGAATTCACCAACTTGAGTATTTCATATATATATATATATATATATATATATATATGTATATATATATATATATATATATATATATATATATATATATATATATATATATATATATATATATATATATATATATGAAATACTTGACTTTCAGTGAATTCTAGCTATATATATATTTATTTTATTTACATAAAAGAAATACTTGAATTTCAGTGTTCCGGTGGCTATCCATTAGATGGCAGTATTGTCCTGTTTAACTTCTCCGTTCATGATGAGTATATCATTTCGGCCACCATGTTCAATGGAGAAGTCTGTTCTACATATTTACAGGCAACATACACCTTCCCCTTCGAACTGTACTGGATGAACTGAAATTCTTGTTTCCATTCGTTTTGGAACTTGCAAGCGTATTTCTTCATCTTGCTCGTCGACGGCGTCGCCATGTCTGTAATTTCCTCGTTCTTCTGCTTCGTCTCCTTGTTGTGTGCGCAGTTGTCCGTTCTACTCTCTAAAAGCCCTAGATGTTATGACGTCATTGGGCAGGCAAGCTGTTTATATTGTGGGAAAGCGGACGTGAGAACAGGCTGTCCCCACTCAGTCTCAGGTCCGCATTGAGCTGGAGGGGGCGTGGCCTCCAGCTCCGGCTGAATACCGGGAGTTTGTCGGGAGAAAATCTCTGCCGGGAGGTTGTCGGGAGAGGCGCTGAATACCGGGATTCTCCCGCTAAAAACGGGAGGGTTGGCAAGTATGCTAGTGTGCACAGTGGTTGAAAAATACTGCGTTAAGCAATATAGAAAATGAATGATGGATGTATGCATACTACAAACCCAGTTTCCATATGAGTTGGGAAATTGTGTTCGATGTAAATATAAACGGAATACAATGATTTGCAAATCATTGTATTCCGTTTATATTTACATGGAACACAATTTCCCAACTCATATGGAAACGGGGTTTGTATATTGTACTGGAACACTATGCATGTCAACATGTTAATAGTATTATAGATGGACTATACATGCACTTCATCTGAAAAAACATCAGAACTTGGACCAAAGCCATCAGTCAGATTATTGCTATCCGTGTAAACATAGCCAGTGTGTTTAAAAGTACATATACACATGGGCCCTATCCAAACGTGGACATAATACACTGGTGTCTCCTGGTGACCATTTTGCATTACACCTCGGTCTTGTAATGAAAGCAGGTGTGCGACTTTGCACTTTGGACTAAAGTGAGAATGTCAGCTGGGGACCAAGGGGGAGGAAAGTCTCCACGTGATGACCGAGCAGCGCCGGGAAGGCGAAGAGCCAAGATCCTTGTGACAGCAAAGAGGTGAGGGCATGGTATGCCTTCGGGGTATGTGGTCTGATTTTCTGATTACACCGTGCTTCTTGGAATATCCCTAAAGGCCGCGTCTGTCTCGCGGCACATCGTGGAACATTGCCTTCTCTAGTTTATTATGTTTTGACAAGGCAGAACAACGCTGTTGTTTTCCTATCTGCAGAAACAAACCACCTTCTGAAAATATGATTTTCTTGGCTAAGCAAAGGAATGAAAACTATCGACAGTAGTACTTCAATTTACCTGCTTAATTGGTTCTGTGACGGAACTCAAAAGGAGGGCTGTCAGATTTAACAAGTTAAGTTAGTTAACACATGTGATGAATCATAAAAAGCATAATGCATTGATGCAGCTAAATCACCCAATTCATTTTAACCCCCGCATAATCCTTTACCTTACCTGAAAGGCGGCGTGGGTTGTTATACGGTCATTGATCAGGTCAATGCATACGCCAGTGCAAAGATGAGTGAGGAGTGGTGTGCTCTGTGAAAAATGTTGCTTCAAAATGAAACACAATGGGGAAAAAAGAAAATACTTTTAGTAAAACATTAAAAATAATATATTTGTGCATGACATGTCATTATCCGTTGCCCGGATCATGTGTTATTTTAGTTTGACTCCCTTAGTTTTGTTTTGAGCACCCCCCGGTTTGTGTTGTAGTTGCCATGGGTACAGATTAATTTCACCTGCCTCTGATTAGTGTTCGGGATGCTCACCTGCTGCTGGGCACTAATCAGAGAGCTAGTTATTCCTGCTTTTCGCCACGCTCAGTCTGGCTGTGTTACGTTACGTCGTTTCCTCTTGACTCTTGAGCTAAGCTTTTCCTTTTGTGTTCTATGCTGAGCTTTCCCTTTAGCTTTTCCATAGCCTCCGGTGCTATCGGCACCCTTCTTCTATTTTTGTTTGTATCCTGACTGATTTATGAAGAATAAACCACTGTCTTACCTGCACCTTGTTTCAGGAGTTGCCGTCTGCATCCTGGGAAAACGATCCACACATTAACATGCGCCCACCACGTAACACGACATCTGCCTCAGAGGTTATCGGCCGTGCTTGTGGGGGCGCTTTTGTGTCAGCATCCTGCTGCAGATGGCTCCTGTGATAGTGTTTACTCACATGTCTCCTCTGTACTCAGCCATGCAATCATTGGTCCATATAGTTGCATATATGTGTATGTTGTGTGTGTGTGTGTGTTTGTGTTTGGTATCTGTGTCCGTGCGTACTGTTGCGTTGACCAGCATTCCTCCAATGGGGAATTCAAATTGCTAGTCTCTCCCAGATTCTTTTCATGGCAATAAGCTGATGTTTATATTCAATCAACAGGCAGCAGTTGGTATTTTGTGGTTTATTCTCCAAGCTTATAGGAAAACCTGAGACCAACCCAGTACCCAAGCGTTCCCTAGCCCGGTCCAGATCGGTCTAGCTCGGTCTCCCCTCAAACCCCCGGAAGTCCCGTGATCTTCCCTCTGTCCCCCGCCTGCTGTTTCCCCAGTCTAGCTGTGCTCCTTATCTTAGGAATGTAATGGCAGTCTCAACAAAGAGAATAAACAGCGCTCTGACTCTAACCAAGGACACTCGAATCCAAGCACTTTGTACCACACGAGACATTAGCTGATGTAAATATGACTATAGGAGTTTTTAGAAAGAAGTAACACTTAAATATGGATATGATTCTGATCTGCTTCCAACAGTACCTATGTGATAATGGGGGATATGGGTCACCGGGATATTGTTTTTAACTTTCTAAAGCATTTTGCGTTGCATTTCTTTTATGTGTGAAAAGCGCTTTTTAAATAAAATAAAGCTTGATGACATTCTGACAACAAAGTTGCATTTGTGTCACAATATGAGGGGGATTTTTACAATGAATTAAAATGTTAACTCTAATCACAATTAATCACAAATGAAAAGTGTCAATAATAAGATTTTTTAAAATAGGTCATTTAACAGCACTACGTTTTAGAGCAAATTAGTTTCATTAATTTGGGTACGTGTATCTTCCGTTCATTCCATTTCCAATTCTGAAACGCAAATAAAAAAACAAAATTAGGGCCGTTTTTCGATTTTTTTATTATACATGACAGATTTTAAAACAAACAAAAAAAGGTTCATTTTCATTAAAATATTGCCATAAAATTGGATTTTGTGCTGTTTTCCTTTTATGGATTTTTGTTTTTCCAGATAAACACAAAAATCAAATATATGTTCATACAAAATGCAAAAATGCGTGTTTATCTGTGTGATGACAAATTGAACCGGAAGCAGTATTTTAGCTTTCCCTTTGCTTTTAGCATAACGGTAACATTTATGTTAAGCAGGAGTTCTATTGTTGTTTTAAAAAAGTGTCATTAAATAGTTGTCCGACTTTTGTTTCAGAAATGAAAATAGAAAAACATGGCCCGAAATGTGTGTTTTTTGATTTGTATTTAAGAATTCGAACAAGAATGAACAGAAGGTACACGGACTGTTTTGGTGTAATTCTGTTGATAAATCTACCATAAAAAACATCAAATCAATACATCTTACTGTACATTCAAGCTTGGTGGAGGTAACAATCTCTGATAATCATAATTAGTCTGTGTATCTTCTGTTCATTCTATTTCCAATTCTGACTAAATTAGGGCCGTTTTTCTATTTTTATTATATATGGCAGATTTTAAAACAAACGAAAAAAGGGTTTATTTTCATTAAAATATTGCCATAAAATTGGATTGTGTGATGTTTTCCTTTTATAGATTTTCATTTTTCCAGATAAACACAAAAATCAAATGTATATTAATCCAAAATGCAAAAATGTGTGTTTATCTGTGTGATGACAAATTGAACCTTAATGATTATTTGAGTTGTTACTTCGCGTTTAGCATAATTTTAGCAATAAGACAAATCAAAAAACAAATTTTCGGCCATTTTTTCTATTTTTATTTCTGAAACAAAAGTTGGACTATTTAGCGACACTTTTTAAAAAACGTCTCTAGGACTCCTGCTGAACAAAGATGTTACCATTATGCTAAAAACAGGCTAAACTAAAAGCTCAAATACTGCTCCGGGTTCAATTTGTCTACACAGATAAACACGCATTTTTGCATTTTGGATGAACATGAATTAGATTTTTGTGTTTAACTGGAACAATACAAATCCATAAAAGGAAAACAGCACAAAAAACAATTATATGGCAATATTTTAATGAAAATCCACCCGTTTTTTGTTCGTTTTAAAATCTGCCATATATAGTAAAAAATTAAAAACGGCCCTAACTTTGTTTTTTGATTTGTGTTTCAGAATTGGAAATAGAATGAATGTACACGGACCATACTTGCATTCATTAATTTCTCCTGAGTGAAGCAACATTGTCCTGACCAGAAACTAGAAATAGGAGTTCCTCAGATCTCGTCCCCCCCAAATTCAAGACTCTCATGGGAAAAAATACATTCTACTATTTTGCCACCACACAGTGAAATGCACTACCCACAGACCATAAAATTCAAACTTCCCTACTAAATTTTAAAACTGCCATACAATCATGGCTCAGCTCAACCTCTACCTGATCTGAACCAAAATCGATCCCCAGCAACTCTTTGAAGCATCAAACAGGTTTATATGTGGTTATAGTGTATATATATTTTCTCATTCTGTTTTGCACACTCTTGGAGTCAACATGTGCATAGTCATGTACATAGTGTATATCAGTGGTGTGCGGTGAGGTTAATGGCTAGTGAGGCACTGCATCATCACAGTCAGATTTACAAACATATGAACCCTAAATAGTATCTTATTCACCATGTGATTGGCAGCAGTTAACGGGTTATGTTTAAAAGCTCATACCAGCATTCTTTACACAACTGTAGCACACAAAAAAGCACATTTAATAAAAAAAACATTATTATGGTATTACCTTTCCTGCTGGACATCCACACAGCCAGCCTTTGCGTGTGTACCACGCCGTTTGAAAAGAACGGGTCTTCTGTCCCGAAGTCAAAAGCAAACCTTTTAGCTCCGGCGTTGGTCTACCTTTAATTATTACCTCCTGCTTCGATTGAAAGTCCAGTTTAGAAAACTGTTTTATTTTACATATGTAATCCTCCATGTTTTTAATAAAAGTCCAGGCGAGAGGAAATAAACAATCGCTGCACTAATTGACTTGCAAACTTTTTTCTTTTTTTTTCTTCTGCGCCCGAGGAATGATCTCTGGGATCACTACCGCCCTCTACCACCAGGAGGCCGGATTACTGCGAGCCTCAACCAGTACGTCTTTTGGAGCAGTTTTATGAATGCTCAGCACAAGAAATACGTTACACACATACATTTTTTGACAAAATACACTGTACATTATATACCTCAGCTAACTAAACTATGCCATAGTTTAGTTAGCTGATATAATTCATGTAGCAATACAGTCTCACTGCACAGCAGCTCAGCAGTTAGCCGAGTCATTGCGCACAATCCATGTTGAGGCACAAATCAGTGACGTGCCTCAACTGGCTGCTGATCACCGCACCGTCTCTTCTCAGTATTTGAACGGCAAATGTGAAAATAAAAATACAAATAATCTAAAACTGGTGAAGTTAAATGGAAAATAACTTTAGTATAATCACTGGATATAACAATTTAATTATTAGTTTTTTCTTTTTACATTTTTTTTCTTTCCATGATGGCAGGGGAGGCGGGGCCTCCCCTGCCTCTAGTGACTGCACGCCACTGGTGTATACCCCCCCCCCCCCCCCATTTTTTGTATATATTGTTTTTCAAATCACCTGACATGTATACTGTGTATATGTGATTGTTTATTATTTCTTTGGTCAGTGGTCAACAAAATAAACAAACAGTTTTACATAAACAAACAGTTGTACATTCATAAATTGAAAATGTTGCAGACCGAAAGGGTTTAGGCTGAAGTTGAACACCTATTGCGCCTTACCCTATGAACAATGTCAAATACAAGATGAGCTTCCTAAAAATATTACATTTCCTTTGCACAACATATTATAAATACACCTTGTACACAACATAAACACTGTTCAATTATATGCACATAATTTATACATTTTTAACGTATATTCTTATATACGTGTTACAGTTTATATATCTTTTATTATTGAATGTATCCAATGAGATGGATATTTAATGGACCACAATGGAAACAAGCCTTTTGGCTTTTTGTGCCATCCGTTTGCCTTTTTAAAGCATTGCATGGATTAAATTCTTTAAGATGTCAATAAACTTCTCAATTAATCAATCAATCAATCAATCAAGAAACAGGAGTCAAGGTTGACAAAATATAAGCCGCTTGTTTTGGGTTGGTACTCACAAGTTGATTTGAAGGCGTAACTTGGCAGTAATTAGTGTCCATCCTGAGAGGCGTTACCAATTTAAAAAAAGGTGAAGAGTTCTCCGTGCTCCCATCACAGGCAAGCACACTTGCTGCATCAGGCACATTCATCTTGTCATTGCAATTGGTCATGCCGGGCTGTGTGATAGATGATGTGACAGAGACACAACAGGTCTTACATCCCTCCATTAATCACCACGCTGATATTTACACACCAGGAAAGCAGCAGAGGGGGCAGCAAGAACGTTACTGCAAGACCGCTTTTCTGCTTGAAAGTGGACTTCATGTTAATGCTCATATGTTATGACCGGACTTTTTAATCCACACAAGAGCAACCACACACACCACTGGCTCTGATGCTTGTCCAATCAAGAAGCTATCAGTCAGGTCAGGGTCATTTCTTCAGGTCCGTCGAGGTTTGTTCCAAATGTACCGTTCTAAACCCAGGTTGAAACCCACAACCCAATCCGTCATGTCCTTGAGCAAGACACTTCACCCTTGCTCCTGATGGGTCGTGGTCAGGGCCTCGGATGGCAGCTCCCGCCATCAGTGTGGGAATGTGTGTGTGAATGGGTGAATGGGGAAATAGTGCTTTAAGTACCTTGGAGGTAGAAACGTGCCATTCAAGTAGGGTGGTCTGACAAGTCCACATTTCAAATTGTTTATGGAAACTGTGGACGTCGTGTCCTCCGGACCAAAGAGGAAAATAACCATCCGGACCGTTATACGTGTTAACTTCAAAAGCCAGCATCTGTGATGGTATGGGGGTGTATTAGTGCCCAAGGCGTGGGTAACTTACACATCTGTGAAGGCACCATTAATGCTGAAAGGTACATACAGGTTTTGGATCAACATATGTTGCCATCCAAGCAAGAACTTTTTCATGGACGCCCCTGCTTATTTCAGCCAGACAATGCCAAGCCACATTCTGCAGGTGTTACAACAGCGATTGATTGATTGATTGAGACTTTTATTAGTAGGTTGCACAGTGAAGTACATATTCCGTACAATTGACCACTAAATGGTAACACCCGAATAAGTTTTTCAACTTGTTTAAGTCGGGGTCCACTTAAATTGATTCATGATACAGATATATACTATCATATATACTATCATCATAATACAGTCATCACACAAGATAATCACATTGAATTATTTACATTATTTACAATCAGGGGTGTGGAGGGGGGTGGGGGGTAGGATATGGACTGCAAGTAGTGGACATAGAGAGAGAGAGAGAGAGAGAGAGAGAGAGAGAGAGAGAGAGAGAGAGAGAGAGAGAGAGAGAGAGAGAGAGAGAGAGAGAGAGAGAGAGAGAGATAGATCAGAAGGCATAAGAAAAAGTATCTGCATTTGATTGTTTACATTTCATTATTAGCAATTAGTGTTAGTTTAGGGTTGTAGCTGCCTGGAGGTGAACTTTTATTGCGGTTTTGAAGGAGGATAGAGATGCCCTTTCTTTTATACCTGTTGGGAGCGCATTCCACATTGATTTGGCATAGAAAGAGAATGAGTTAAGACCTTTATTAGTTCGGAATCTGGGTTTAACGTGGTTAGTGGAGCTCCCCTGGTGTTGTGGTTATGGCGGTCATTTACGTTAAGGAAGTAGTTTGACATGTACTTCGGTATCAGGGAGGTGTAGTGGATTTTATAGACTAGGCTCAGTGCAAGTTGTTTAACTCTGTCCTCCACCTTGAGCCAGCCCACTTTGGAGAAGTGGGTAGGAGTGAGGTGGGATCTGGGGTGGAGGTCTAGAAGTAATCTGACTAGCTTGTTCTGGGATGTTTGGAGTTTAGATTTGAGGGTTTTGGAGGTGCTTCGTAATAAAAGAGTACGGGTACTAGACTGGCCTGCCTGTAGTCCAGACCTGTCTCCCATTGAAAATGTGTGGCGCATTACGAATCGTAAAATACGACAACGGAGACTCCGGACTGTTGAACAATATAAGCTGTACATCAAGCAAGAATGGGAAATAATTCCACTTAAAAAGCTTCAAAAATTGGTCTCCTCAGTTCCCAAATGTTTACTGAGTGTTGTTAAAAGGAAAGGCCATGTAACACAGTGGTAAAAATGTCCCTGTGCCAACTTTTTTGCAACGTGTTGCTGCCATTAAATTTGCAAAAAAATAATATGTTTCTCAGTTCGAACATTAAGTATCTTGTCTTTGCTGTCTATCCAATTGAGTAAAAGTTGAAAAGCATTTTCAAATCATTGTATTCTGTTTTTATTTACCATTTACACAACGTGCCAACTTCACTGTTTTTGGGTTTTGTACCTTTCTAAACCTAGGCTTTTTCAAACCAAGAATATTGGGCAAATATTGAAACCCACAACCCAATCCGTAGTGTCGTTGAGCAAGACACCACACCGTTGCTCCTGATGGGTCGTGGTTAGGGCCTCGCATGGCAGCTCCCGCCATCAGTGTGTGAATGTGTGTGTGAATGGGTGAATGTGGAAATAGTGCTTTGAGTACCTTGAAGGTAGAAAAGCGCCATTCAAGTACAACCCATTTACAATTTACAACATGCGCCCCCAGCATGAGCTAAAAAAAGCACCGTTTGCAATTTTTGGCAGTCATACCAGACAATTTTAGCCTGGTATGACTATGGGGCTATCTGACAAGCACAGCAGTGGTGCACTTTTTTTTTCCAAAGCTGGTGCGGTAATAGTTTTTTGAGCCTGGGGCCTGGCAAACTTTTAAATCTGACAATGGTGGGTTTCTACATTGACCCATTCCATCTCGAGCGGGATTACTGGAAGTGATTGAAAAAGGGTGTAGACGAGCATCTCAAATCACTCGCGACAAATTTGTCTACTTAAAGTACTTGAGTGAAGTAACATTAATGATACATAACAGTGGTTGTCAAACTTTTTTGACGAATATAAAACAAAAAATATATTTTTGTTTTAATATGGTTTCTGTAGGAGGACAACATGACACAAACCTCCCAAATTTTTTACTAATCCCACCGTTTATATTAAACATGATTTGATGAGAGTATTTGGCGAGCGCCGTTTTGTCCTACTAATTTTGAAGGTCCTTGAACTCACCGTTCTTTGTTCACATGTATAACTTTCTTCAACGCTGCCACAGAAAGACATGTTTTATGCCACTCATTCTTTGTCTCATTTTGTCCACCAATCTTTGTATGCTGTGTGTGAATGCACAAAGGTGATCAGAATCAGGTAATGCACCAACTTATATTCTTGTCTTCATGAAAGAAAGGAATCTATATGTTAAACATGCATGTATATTCGTTAAAACACCTTTAACATGTGAACAAAAACGGCAAAATAAATAAATATAAATGATATACTGCATATATAAATGTATATATATATATATATATATATATATATATATATATATATATATATATATATATATATATATATATATATATATATATATATATATATATATATATATATATATATATGATATGTGTGTGTATGTATATGTATATATGAGGTAGATCACCTTGACTTGGTCATTTATTAAGTAATTGATTAATGTTGAAAAACTTATTGGGGTGCTACCATTTAGTGGTCAATTGTACGGAATATGTACTGTACTGTGCAATCTACTAATACAAGTTTCAATCAATCAATCAATGAATGCCTACTGAGCCTATGGTGCTGTTAAGTTATTGTGGATCAATTTTTATTTTAATGTATTATTATTTAATATATATTATTGTTTTTGTTGCTTAAGAGATATTCCTGGCTCTGAATTTGCTCATTGCTATTTCTATGTTTTTGTGCATTATTTGCCGTCATCATTAAATGAACAAGTTACTCATCAGTTACTCAGTACTTGAGTTGTTTTTTCACAACATACTTTTTACTTTTACTCAAGTAAATATTTGGGTGACTACTCCTTACTTTAAATTGAGTAATACATCTCTAAAGTAACAGTACTCTTACTTGAGTACAATTTCTGGCTACTCTACCTACCTCTGGTTATTGACTTGGGTGGAGTGCTTATCAAGCATATTTGGTCAGTGCATGACTGCAAGCTAGTTTCTAGCCGTTAGACGCTTTACCCACCTAGCTACCAGTGCCACCCTCACTAGTTTAAATTTAGCTTAAAAATGCAGATAATGGGTTTCTAGAGAGAAACATCACTATATAAATATAATTCACTTCACTAAAATAAGGCATACATTTTATTTACAAGTATATTTAATATTTCTGGCCACTGGAATATTCAATCAAACTTTATTTATTCATACATAAAATAAATGCAACGCAAAGTGCTTTACAAAGTTAAAAACAGCACCCCGATGACCCATATCTTCCATTATCAAATACATACGCATGGACAAATGATTGAATGGCTGAGTACAGAGGAGACATGTGAGTAAACACTATCACAGGAGCCATCTGCACCAGGAGGTCATCAGACCATGGCCACCAGGACGCTGACACAAAAGCGCCCCCACAAGCACGGCCGATAACCCCTGAAGCAGATGACTCATCTGAGGAACGTTGGAAAATAAAAATAATAAAACTTGTAAAATAGTAAGAACCATGAGTAGAGATAAAAAATAAAATACTAGCAAGACATATGAAGTTTAAAAGAAACAATTCAATGAATATACAGTAAATAAATAAATACAACTAAATAAAATCTTGCATAACTAATAGGATAAAAATCAAAATACAAATGACTTCAATAAAATAATTAATATCAGGTAAAATCTAAATTAAATTAATCATATTATATATAATATGTATATATACTCATATTATACAAAGTTTGAATAGTAACACTGTGTTTTAATATAGGAAAATAAAACTCTATTCCTCAATAACAAAAAAAATCTTTGACATAGCTTTAAACAGAGCCCGTGTACCACTTACACAGTTTGAGAATCCCTGGTATATAATTTACAGAGATGGGAAAGTAATATTATTTCAGAGCAGTGGTTCTTAACCTGGGTTCGATCGAACCCTAGGGGTTCTGTGAGTCGGCCTCAGGGGTTCGGCGGAGCCTCCGCCGCGGAGGTCAAGACACATCCGACTCATCGTGTAAATAAAAACTTCTCCCTATCGGCGTATTGCGGATACGGCAACAGCAGAAGTCACACTGATTTGCAGGTGCGTAATTTGTTGTGAGTTCATGCACTGTGTTGGTTTTGTTCATTGAACACGGTGATGTTCATGCACGCTTCATTTTGTGCACCAGTAAAAAAACATAACTGTCTTGAATAAAAATAAAAATGTATTTTTCACTAAAGAAGGGTTCGGTGAATGCGCATATGAAACTGGTGGGGTTGGGTAACTCCAACAAGGTTAAGAACCACTGTTTTAGAGTAAATATCACTTTTCCTTACATTGGAATTGGTGAACCAGAGTCATGTGACCGTGCCCGCTGAAAGACGTCTCTCTAATGAGCCAAATTAATACGATTTGGTAAGCAATAACTGATAGATTATAAACAAATAATGATGATATAAATAAGTGCATTGATCGTAATAAAAGGCCAAGTAACAATGTAAAAATAGTGTTTCTTCTTTAAAAAAATACTCAAATTAAAGTAACAAGTACAGTCGCCATCAAAAGTTTACATACACTTGTAAAGAACATAATACTCCAATACTTTCTACAACTGTTATTTTTTTGTGATAGAGTGATTGGAGCACATACTTGTCGGTCACAAAAAACATTCACAAAGTTTGGTTCTTTTATGAATTTATTATGGGTCTACTGAAAATGTGAGCAAATCTGCTGGGTCAAAAGTATACATATAGCAATGTTAATATTTAGTTACATGTCCCTTGGCAAGTTTCACTGCAATAAGGTGCTTTTGGTAGCCATCCACAAGCTTCTGGTTACATTTTTGACAACTCCTCTTGACAAAATTGGTGCAGTTCAGCGAAATGTGTTGGTTTTCTGACATGGACTTGTTTCTTCAGCATTGTCCACACGTTTAAGTCAGGACTTTGGGAAGGCAATTCTAAAAATTTAATTCTAGCCTTATTTAGCCATTCCTTTACCACTTTTGACATGTGTTTGGGGTCATCAAGACCCAACCTCTGGGCTGATGATTTTAGGTTGTCCTGAAGAATTTGGAGGTAATCCTCCATTTTCATTGTCCCATTTAAAGCACCAGTTCCAATGGCAACAAAACAGGCCCAGTGCATAATATAACCACCACCATCCTTAACGCTGGGCATGGTGTTCATGGGATTAAAGACCTCACCTTTTCTCCTCCAAACATATTGCTAGGTATTGTGGCCAAACAGCTAAATTGTTGTTTCACTGACATCACATGGACAAAGATAAGACCTTCTGAAGGAAAGTCATGTGGTCAGATGAAACAAAAATGTAGCTTTTTGGCCACAATAGTGTATGTAAACTTTTGATCGCGACTGTATGTTGAATTTAAACTACTCTAACGAATACAATTGAACCAAAAAGTTACGTAAGTCAACTTAACGTAGTAAATGTAAGGCATTACTACCCACCTCTGAAATGATATTACACTTAAGAATAACTTTCCCAAGACTGCTCCCAACAGAATGATCCCTTCAGGAGGTAGGACGGCTGTGTAAAGGTTGAAATCCAATTCCAAGCTCCCCTCAGACGCAACATGCATACCTTTTGAAAGAAAAACCAGACAGGTGTTTCGATTATGGAAAACAATGCGGAACCTGACCTTTCTGCCGATTGGAGCAGCAAGATGTTGGCAGGAATACATTTTGATTCCGTTGTGAATTTACATCATATCACGTCATACATATATACTATGCATGTGCATCCCTACTGGTATAATACACGTTGTGCCACTTCACTTGTTTATGACATCTGACATATTTCTGCATTGTCCATATGTCATCAACCATAAAAGCCACACACTAAAAAATGTTGGGTTAAAAAACAACCCAATTTTAACCCAACTGCTGGTTCAGAAAAGGACAAACCCTTTATTTGAGTTATTTCAACTCAACATTTTGGGTTCATTTTTTTCAACCCAACTTTTGCGTTGAATTATTTAACCAAAAAGTTGAGTTATGATAACTTAATGTTGGGTTATTCCCCACCAAACTATTGGGTTGAATCGTTTAACCCAAAACTTGAGTTATGCTAACTCAATGTTGGGTGATTGTAAATAATGTTATTGAGATTAATCCATAATAAAATTATCTTTAAGAAAAAAGTAACTTAAACTATTATACAAACATGGGGTCTGGTTAAAATATAGAGATGAGGGTCTTTAATTTGACCTGCTGTTGTACTCTGTCTCAAAGTGTTAACATGTGCTCAATGTTTCCTTACCATTATTTCTATGTTGTCTATTACCATCCATCCATCCATTTTCTACCGCTTATTCCCTTTTGGGGTTGCGGGGGGCGCTGGAGCCTATCTCAGCTGCAATCGGGAGGAAGGCGGGGTACACCCTGGACAAGTCGCCACCTCATGGTATATTCATTCTTCCTACATTGTTGATACATTGTAATAGTTATATGTAATAGTTATATGTAATAGTTATATGTAATAGCGAAGACACAACAAACTCCCTTCTTGTCTCTCATGGACACACACCTGTTGTTGTTGACTTTGGACTGACTGGCAAGAACACCAAGGCCGCGGAAGTAGAGACACACTACGGGCTTACACACACACTTGCAACCACAAAAATATACGCCACACACACACACACATACCCCACCCCCAATCCAACGCCCTCGACGCAAATGCCATAGGGGTGATGAATGGATGGTCAGCGCCTGAGAGCTGCGACCTACCATCATGACCTCGCACTCCCTTCCCTCTGTTGCTAGATATCGAGATGTACGTTGTAATATGTATATGTGCTTTGCTATGGAGGTTTTTTCCCCACTCCAGAGTGGGCCCCCTTAGGAGCTCAGTCTAGATTGTATTTTTTTACTCATCCTTCCCCAGCGTTTTACCTTTTTCCCATCTTTTACGGGGCGCCTTGTGGCGACCCATCAGCGTTTGTTCTGTAACCCTGTACACTGTTTGTTTGTCTAATCTTGAACGGGTTTGTGCTGAAAACAAAGTTTCGTTGTACTTGTGCAATGACAATAAAGACATACCTACCTACCTACCTACCTTAATGTAACCTGTGGTAATGCCGCTAAGATAAAACATTTGTATAATCAAAGTAACAGTGAAACTCAATGTATGTACTGAATGGAGAACTAGAGGTGGGATTAAATAAATTATCTTCTTCCCACTCCCTTTCAGGCAAAACTGGACAATCATGCTTACATACTGTACATTACCTTTTGCATTATGTTAATTTATATTATTATGTATTGCTACCTTGTACATTTTTTTATGTCATTGTCTGAAATAAATAAATAAAAAAAAAAACATGAAAAAACTTTTTAGTAAAACAAGCCTTTTACCCAAAAATGCATTACTCGTTGAAAAACAACCCAAAAATGGTTCAAAAATTTGCAAACCCAGAAATGGAGTTAAAATAATACCCTTATAACTCCCAAAATGGATTGCTATTCATAAAAATTGTCAATACAATATGGGGTGTTTTGTTTTCCCGGAATGCAAAGGAAAGTTGGAGCGGGCAAGGCGTGAAGGTAAGGACATATTTATTTAAACACTAACAAAAGGAACAAACGAAAATCGCGCACAAGGGCGGAAGTACAAACTTGGCTAATGAAAACAAAAGACTTGCACAAAGGCAAAAACTATGAACATGAAATATACAACACTTACTGTGGCATGAAAAACGTGGATGGAACAATGGCCTGGAATGAAAGGTAGCAGAGTTAGCATGGGTGTCAAGGAGGTAATGTCGCCAGACAGACTGCCTGGCAACTGAAAGCTTAAATAATACCGACATGATTAGTGACAGGTGCGCGAGTGCAAACGTGAGACAGGTGAAACTAATGGGTCGCTATGGTGACAAAACAAACAAGAGTGCACAAAGAGTCCAAAAACCAAACCGAACATAACCGAAATAAAACATGATCACACAGACATGACACAAATAACTCCAACATTTTAGCCAACACTAGCTACTCATAAATTGGATTATCAAAATAACCCATAATTTTTTAGTGTGCTTGTCTGGAAGTGCTTGTTTAAAATGCTACTGCACTGTTCGGGACACATCACAAATCATCATTTGTAAACATGTCGAGTTTACTGTCATTCACTTATATGTTACCGTAAAGTCAATGGTGGTTTCACCAGGTACACTTAGGTCTTTCCCGTATTAGGCTTGTCACGACAAATGTTTAATGAATAGCTCAAGTAGAAGCTGAGTGGATTGTAGCTGTCACTGTGGCTCTGAGGACAGTAAAGAAGATGTGGGTTGATTCCTCGGGCCAACGAGATGTAATGTGGGGACAAAACATATGGAGCACATTTTCTGCTTGGGTACAATGAACTGCCTTCGCCTTCAGCTAATGGGCATAGCGGTCCCGGACTTGGCGACAAACCATTGCAATGATGGATAGCTTTGCACAAAGACGCATTAAATGATCAAATGGCGTGGTTAGAAAACAGATGGAAAGAAAACATCTCCAATCTGTCTCTTTTTTGCAGTTGAAGTCCAATCTATTTGCTTGTCAACCCGCTTTCATCTGTGTGAGCATGACATCATTATATAATATATGATGAAATAGCCGAATAAAAAGGTTATACACATTATATTTTTGAAAGAATAATTGGTGTTTTTGTTCATTATTGGTATTAACACTGCAGCCTTTTCTCATTATGTGGTATCTTTAGCTCTATTTATTCAGTCTATTTAGTCTGCCTTTACTGGTTTCTGGCTTCAGTTTATTGATCTTAATACAACACATCCACACAATGTCCATTTAATACAAAAAAAAGAAAAGAAAAGAAAATACATTAAAAAACACAATATTGATTTTTTAATAGCAATTTCCGGAAGTCTAACAGCTCTTTGACACATCTCGACTTCACGAAAGTTGGAGCAGGGAAACGAAGCGATCGATATAGCGACTCCCGGGGGACTGTGAAAGTGCTGCAGAACCTGCTTTTTAAACGTTAATGTTGCCGAAGATAATCCTGATTTAATCACGGCAGCCACAATTCTGGAGGATATATACAATATAGGAGATATATTATTGGATTCAATAATTTTGTATATGCATTATACAGCTGTATAGTATTAATAAATCTCCTATGAAAAAAAATGCTTGCAACATGCATTGCCTTGCCCCTGGATCATTCCAGCGCAAAATCGCAGAGCATATTGTCAGCGTACTAAAAAACTGAAACATACTTATGGGGTGGGGGGGCTGCGGACCTGCAGCAAAGCGGGGTGTGCCAGGACCGGCTTCGAGATCAGCGACAGGTGCGTGATTGATTGATTGAGACTTTTATTAGTAGGTTGCACAGTGAAGTACATATTCCGTACAATTGACCACTAAATGGTAACACCCGAATACGTTTTTCAACTTGTTTAAGTCGGGGTCCACTTAAATTGATTCATGATACAGATATATACTATCATATATACTATCATCATAATACAGTCATCACACAAGATAATCACATTGAATTATTTACATTATTTACAATCAGGGGTGTGGAGGGGGGGGGGTAGGATATGGACAGCAAGTAGTGGACATAGAGAGAGAGAGAGAGAGAGAGAGAGAGAGAGAGAGAGAGAGAGAGAGAGAGAGAGAGAGAGAGAGAGAGAGAGAGAGAGAGAGAGAGAGAGAGAGATCAGAAGGCATAAGAAAAAGTATCTGCATTTGATTGTTTACATTTGATTATTAGCAATCCGGGGAGGGTGTTAGTTTAGGGTTGTAGCTGCCTGGAGGTGAACTTTTATTGCGGTTGTGAAGGAGGATTGAGATGCCCTTTCTTGTATACCTGTTGGGAGCGCATTCCACATTGATGTGGCATAGAAAGAGAATGAGTTAAGACCTTTGTTAGTTCGGAATCTGGGTTTAACGTGGTTAGTGGAGCTCCCCCTGGTGTTGTGGTTATGGCAGTCATTTACGTTAAGGAAGTAGTTTGACTTGTACTTTGGTATCAGGGAGGTGTAGTGGATTTTATAGACTAGGCTCAGTGCAAGTTGTTTAACTCTGTCCTCCACCTTGAGCCAGCCCACTTTAGAGAAGTGGGTAGGAGTGAGGTGGGATCTGGGGTGGAGGTCTAGAAGTAACCTGACTGGCTTGTTCTGAGATGTTTGGAGTTTAGATTTGAGGGTTTTGGAGGTGCTAGGGTACCAGGAGGTACATGCGTAATCGAAAAAGGGTTGAACGAGAGTTCCCGCCAGAATCCTCATGGTGCTTTTGTTGACCAGAGAGGAGATTCTGTAGAGCAATCTCGTTCGTTGGTTAACCTTTCTGATTACCTTGGTTGCCATTTTGTCACAGGAAAGGTTAGCCTCTAGAATGGAACCTAGGTAGGTGACCTCATCTTTCCTGGTGATAACAATATCACCCACTTTTATAGTGAAGTCATTGACTTTCTTAAGGTTGATGTGGGACCCAAACAGGATGGATTCCGTTTTACCCAAGTGTATGGATAGCTTGTTGTCAGCGAGCCAGGTGCAAGTTCTACCGAGCTAAGCACTGAGAATTTTCTCCATCTGTGACTTGTCCTTGTCGGATACCAGCAGGGCAGAGTCATCCGCAAACAAAAACAATTCACAGTCGCATGCCGATGACATGTCATTTATGTATATTAGGAACAGTAAAGGTCCCAATAGACACGGTGCCGTTCACCTCTACTACCTGCTCCCTCCCCTCCAGGTGGACGGCCCACCTGGGCCTGCTTATCCAATCACCTGTTGCTTTGTTAAAAGGCAGCAGCCAGACGAACCAAAAAGACATTTGCTGAAAAGCACCAGAAAGACTAAAAATAAAACAGTGTTCAATCCTGAAAAGGAGCTGTCATGTCAGTACTTGGTGGTCCGAAGAACCCGGAGAAGAGATACCTCCATAATACTGTACTACAAACAATAACATTACGGCTTGCAAAAAACGACATCTATGCCCACATATAATACAACACAAAACAGCAAAATATACAAAAAAAAAAACGAATCAAATGTGAGCCTTATCACACCTACATCTTATCTCACAATCACCCATTATACAAAAGGAGGAGAGGCGTGCTTCTGGAACTCACAAGGACTCAGGTTTATCACTTTGCAAACGGTGCTTTGTATGAACCCATCCATCCATCCATCCATTTTCTACCGCTTATTCCCTTCGGGGTCGCGGGGGGGCGCTGGAGCCTATCTCAGCTACAATCGGGCGGAAGGCGGGGTACACCCTGGACAAGTCGCCACCTCATCGCAGGGCCAACACAGATAGACAGACAACATTCACACTCACAATCACACACCAGGGCCAATTTAGTGTTGCCAATCAACCTATCCCCAGGTGCATGTCTTTGGAAGTGGGAGGAAGCCGGAGTACCTGGAGGGAACCCACGCAGTCACGGGGAGAACATGCAAACTCCACACAGAAAGATCCTGAGGCCGGGATTGAACTCACGACTACTTAGGACCTTCGTATTGTGAGGCAGACGCACTAACCCCTCTCCCACCGTGCTGCCCCGCTTTGTATGAATGAATAGTATTATTTTCACTTGCTGACATTGTTGTACTGTATGTGTTTAACTGCAAATTATTAGTCAAACCGTAAAATAGAAAGACTTTAAAGGTTTCAAACAGTGCATAATTCAACAGGAAGAGTGTGTAGTTTCAGTTTATTCCACCAGGTGTCTCAGGCATTTCATGAGTTAAACCAAGATTTGCAAGTGTCTGTTAAAGGCCTACTGAAACCTACTACTACCGACCACGCAGTCTGATAGTTTATATATCAATGATGAAATCTTAACATTGCAACACATGCCAATACCTAACTTATAAAGTGACTTTTAAAACTTCCCGGGAAATATCCGGCTGAAACGTCGCGGTATGATGACGTATGCGCGTGACGAAGTCAGAGTAACGGAAGTTATGGTACCCGTAGAATCCTATACAAAAAGCTCTGTTTTCATTTCATAATTACACAGTATTTTGGACATCTTTTGCAATTTGTTTAATGAACAATGAAGGCTGCAAAGAAGACAGTTGTAGGTGGGATCGGTGTATTAGCAGCGGACTACAGCAACACAACCAGGAGGACTTTGTTGGAGCGCTAGCCGCGCTAGCCGCCGACCTCACCTTGACTTCCTACGTCTCCGGGCCGCCAAACGCATCGGGTGAAGTCCTTCGTCCTTCTGCCGATCACTGGAACGCAGGTGAGCACGGGTGTTGATGAGTAGATGAGGGCTGGCTGGCGTAGGTGGAGAGCTAATGTTTTTAGCATAGCTCTGTGAGGTCCCGTTGCTAAGTTGCTAAGTTAGCTTCAATGGCGTCATTAGCACAGCATTGTTAACCTTCGCCAGCCTGGAAAGCATTAACCGTGTATTTACATGTCCACGGTTTAATAGTATTGTTGATTTTCTATCCATCCTTCCAGTCAGGGGTTTATTTTTTTGTTTCTATATGCAGTTAAAGCACGATGCTATCACGTTAGCTCGTAGCTAAAGCATTTCGCCGATGTATTGTCGTGGAGATAAAAGGCACTGAATGTCCATTTCGCGTTCTCGACTCTCATTTTCAAGAGGATATAGTATCCGAGGTGGTTTAACATACAAATCCGTGATCCACAATAGAAAAAGGAGAGTGTGGAATCCAATGAGCCAGCTTGTACCTAAGTTACGGTCAGAGAGAAAAAAGATACGTCCATCACTGTCTCTCAAGTCCTTCACTGTAACGTTCCTCATCTACGAATCTTTCATCCTCGCTCAAATTAATGGGGTAATCATCACTTTCTCGGTCCGAATCTCTCTCGCTCCATTGTAAACAATGGGGAATTGTGAGGAATACTAGCTCCTGTGACGTCACGCTACTTCCGGTACAGGCAAGGCTTTTTTTTATCAGCGAGCAAAAGTTGCGAACTATATCGTCGATTTTCTCTATTAAATCCTTTCAGCAAAAATATGGCAATATCGCGAAATGATCAAGTATGACACATAGAATGGATCTGCTATTCCCGTTTAAATTTTAAAAAATCATTACAGTAGGCCTTTAAGACAGCTATAGGCTATAAGGCATTTTTGAGTTTGGCCAAGATTGGGGAATTTCCTGTTAATTAAGCAAAGTGCATTTTAAGTTAACTAAATAGGCCTACTGGTGATTTAATTTACATAAGAAATACATTTAAAAAATTTAAAAAAAGAGGTCTGAATGTTAATTAATAATTAAAAATAGGCCCAAGTAACTTCTTCTTTATTAATAACGGTTTGTACAAGCTTGTAAGGAAGCATTTACAATATTAACAAGAAATTAAACATTATTCACATTTATAAGGTAGTCTACATACTTAAAGAACTGTAGGTATTTCAAATTATTAGCCTACTACCAAGTTAAATTAACCCTTCATTGTGTAAAAACATTGTCAATTGTCAAGCCTCATTATCTCAACATGTCTGACACAAACGCAAAAATTACAGAACAGCACACAAACTCATTAGCTCAGCCTGAGGTTAATGCCCAAGCTGCAGAAGGAGAAGACACTGTGCGAAGAAGCGGAAGAACTCGAACCTTGACGGAAAAAGGGAAAGGACTTCGAGAAGAAAAATTGAAAGGCGTACATCGCAGATACAAACTTGCATATGAGAAATGGAAGTATAATGCAAGGGTAGCCAAAGAGTTGATGAGTGATGAAATCTCAGAGGAGGAATTAAACAAGTCGATGGATCATCTACAAGCCACATGTGCAGATGTGAAGGCAGTATATGAGGAATTCCGTCAAATGCAAGCTCCTGATGCAGATGTGCGACGTAAAGTGGATGCATGTGTATCGATGTCTGAGTTCATGATTAAAAGAGCACAACAACTCATTGACGGTGATGCAGTGAATGAAGAACAGTGGCCAGATGTCGGCTCCATTCTAAATTCGGAACACAACACTCACTTAAGTAACCTTTCGGTCAAGAGAGATGATGCTGTGGCCGAAGCAGCTGCCGCCAAAGAGGTTTTGTCAGTGCTACAAGAGCAAGATAAGGAAGTCACTGAACTTCAAAGACTGGAGGCTGAAGAGAAGCTACGTGCTGCACAATTTGAGGCTGAATCTCTAGCCAGACAACAGGCAATGCAAAATCAGCTCCGAAAGCTTGAGCGCTTAGAGGAAGTCAAGAGTCAAAGTGTACGACGAACTCAGTGACAAGTCCAAAGTCATTAGTTTACTACATAACATCAAACAACCCGATAAGGCACAAACCCTCAATCCATCAAGTCCTCCATTCATTCCTCAACAACAAGAGCCAAGTCATAATCCCAGTCATCCCAACGTTCAATCAGTCCCACAAGTTCCACCAAATACGCAGGTGCAAAGT
This sequence comes from Entelurus aequoreus, assembly GCF_033978785.1. Lineage (NCBI taxonomy): Eukaryota > Metazoa > Chordata > Actinopteri > Syngnathiformes > Syngnathidae > Entelurus > Entelurus aequoreus. Next base: position 80,765,065 of record NC_084734.1, on the reverse strand, counting down.
CCTGATTTAGCAACTGCTCTCGCTGAAGCCATGAGTGCCAATCGTCTCCCAACACCTGAACCTACAGTATTCACGGGAGATCCTATAAAATACAACGACTGGAAATTGTCATTTCAGATACTGATTGACAGAAAAGGTATTGAGAAAGTATCTAAGTGGTGCTGCAAAGAAGGCTGTTGAAGGACTCTTCCTGATCGGCACAGAGGCAGCATATGACACTACATGGAAGCTGCTAGAGAAGCGCTTTGGAGACCCTTACGTAATTGGGAAGTCCTTCAGAGATAAGCTGCATGCGTGGCCAAGAGTAAGCTCCAAAGATGGATGCGAACTGAGAGAACTTGCAGATTTTCTCCAGAGCTGTGAGGCTGCAATACCTCATATCAAGACATTAGAGATTCTCAATGACTGCACTGAAAGTCAGAAGATCTTGACAAAGCTCCCAGACTGTCTTGTGTCCAGATGGAACCGTAAAGCAATGGAAACCAGACAAGCGAAAGCTGAATATCCTTCTTTCAAAGAGTTGGTGAACTTCTTATCAAAGGAAGCTGATCTGGCATGTGACCCCATATCTTCTGTACAAGCACTCAAGAATATACAGAATGAGAAACCAAGACAGACAAGAACTGAAACCATAAAGGCAAAAACGTTGTCAACAAATACGACACAGAACACTGTCTCTTGTGTCTTCTGCAAGAAGTTTGGACACCAGCTGGAGAAGTGTATAAAGTTCGCTGAAAAGACAATCCCGGATCGCATCAAGTTTGTACAAGAAGAGAAACTTTGCTTTGGCTGTCTAAAGACCGGTCATCACTCTAGAAGCTGTGAGGACAAAAGTAAGTGCGATACCCGTCGAAGAAGACATCCAACATGCTTGCACAATGACAACTTTCAGAAAGGTTCTTCATCAAAGAAAGTGGAGAGTGATTCAAATAAAGCACGAGGAACAGAGCAAATCCCTGCAACTGCAACAGCAACTACCAATAGAGTTGCCCAAGGCAATCAAGGCTCACATACATCCTCAATAGTACCAGTCTGGGACTCTTCCACAAAACAGCCTGAGCATGAGATCTTAAAGGCCTACTGAAACCCACTACTACCGACCACGCAGTCTGATAGTTTATATATCAATGATGAAATCTTAACATTATAACACATGCCAATACGGCCGGGTTAACTTATAAAGTGACATTTTAAATTTGCCGCTAAACTTCCGGTTCGAAACGCCTCTGAGGATGACGTATGCGCGTGACGTAGCCCGACGAACACGGGTATGCCTTCCACATTGAAGCCGATACGAAAACGCTCTGTTTTCATTTCATAATTCCACAGTATTCTGGACATCTGTGTTCGTGAATCTGTTTCAATCATGTTCATTGCATTATGGAGAAGGAAGCCAAGCAAGCAAAGAAGAAAGTTGTCGGTGCGAAATGGACGTATTTTTCGAACGTAGTCAGCCACAACAGTACACAGCCGGCGCTTCTTTGTTTACATTCCCGAAAGATGCAGTCAAGATGGAAGAACTCGGATAACAGAGACTCTAACCAGGAGGACTTTTGATTTGGATACACAGACGCCTGTAGAGAACTGGGACAACACAGACTCTTACCAGGATTACTTTGATTTGGATGACAAAGACGCAGACGTGCTACTGTGAGTATGCAGCTTTGGCTTTTTTTTGCGTATGTACGTAACTTTTTTAAAATATATAAGCTTTATGAACCTTGGGTTAGGTGAACGGTCTTTTGGGCTGAGTGATTGTGTGTGTTGATCATGTGTTTGAATTGTATTGGCGTGTTCTATGGAGCTAGGAGCTAGCAGAGGAGCTAGGAGCTAGCATAACACGTACCGTACCGTAAGTGCGCGTCACGTACGTAACTTTTTAAAAATATATAAGCTTTATGAACCTTGGGTTAGGTGAACGGTCTTTTGGGCTGAGTGATTGTGTGTGTTGATCGGGTGTTTGAATTGTATTGGCGTGTTCTATGGAGCTAGGAGCTAGCAGAGGAGCTAGGAGCTAGCATAACAAACACGCAGGTGTTATTATGCAGGATTAATTTGTGGCATATTAAATATAAGCCTGGTTGTGTTGTGGCTAATAGAGTATATATATGTCTTGTGTTTATTTACTGTTGTAGTCATTCCCAGCTGAATATCAGGTACCGTGAGTATGCAGCCTTGGCTGCTAAACATTCGATAACTTGACCGTATGTGCGCGTCACGTACGTAACTTTTTAAAAATATATAAGCTTTATGAACCTTGGGTTAGGTAAACGGTCTTTTGGGCTGAGTGATTGTGTGTGTTGATCAGGTGTTTGAATTGTATTGGCGTGTTCTATGGAGCTAGGAGCTAGCAGAGGAGCTAGGAGCTAGCATAACAAACACGCAGGTGTTTTTATGCAGGATTAATTTGTGGCATATTAAATATAAGCCTGGTTGTGTTGTGGCTAATAGAGTATATATATGTCTTGTGTTTATTTACTGTTGTAGTCATTCCCAGCTGAATATCAGGTCACCCCCGGCTCTCACAGCATCTTCCCTATCTGAATAGCTTCAACTCCCCACTAGTCCTTCACTTGCACTTTACTCATCCACAAATCTTTCATCCTCGCTCAAATTAATGGGGAAATTGTCGCTTTCTCGGTCCGAATCTCTCTCACTTCATGCGGCCATCATTGTAAACAATAGGGAACTTTGCGTATATGTTCAACTGACTACGTCACGCTACTTCCGGTAGGTGCAAGCCTTTTTTTTATCAGATACCAAAAGTTGCAATCTTTATCGTCGTTGTTCTATACTAAATCCTTTCAGCAAAAATATGGCAATATCGCGAAATGATCAAGTATGACACATAGAATAGATCTGCTATCCCCGTTTAAATAAAAAAAATTCATTTCAGTAGGCCTTTAACATATGCGTTGCTGGATACGCAGAGTGACACAACATTCATCCTGGACCAAGTTGCTCAAGAGCTCAACACAAAGAAGGAGAATGTCTGTCTACGGCTTTCCACAATGTCATCAGTCTCTACAGTCATACCCTGTCAAAAATTGTCTAACCTACAAGTGAGAGGATATGACTTAGAAAAAATTATCTCACTACCACTTCTCTTCTCATGTGAGTTCATTCCTGCTGAGAGGTCGCACATTCCCACCACAGAGACAGCCCAAAAATGGCCTCATCTTGAACCATTGGTCCACAAGATTCCTCCAAAATTGGAGTGCCAAGTCGGCCTACTAATAGGCTATAACTGCCATCAAGCTTTTCTTCCCAGAGAAATTCTATGCGGAGAAGAAGGCCATCCATATGGTCAGCGAACCGACCTTGGATGGAGCATTGTTGGCTGTTCCAAGCTAGCAACTAAGTTTGAAGACGCAATTGGAGTGAGCCATAGGGTCATCGTACGACAAGTGACTCCTGCCACACAACCTCTAAGTCGACTTAAAGATGAAGTGCACTTTGTCTGCAGAAATCCGGTCAAAGAGCCAAGTCCTTCAGAAATCATTAAGACGCTCAAAATGGATTTCACAGACCACTCAACAGACAACAATTCAGTCTCTCGAGAAGATCTTCTCTTCATGTCACAAGTAAAAGAGGGGATAAGACAGAAAGAAGATGGACACTATGAGCTACCAGTACCGTTCAAGAAAGACAACTCAGCAGACCTTGCGTCTAGAGGAGCCAGTGCAGCCCAATTGAAGGACTCATGTTGGTTGAAGGGACCAGACTTCCTTTGGCAACCAAGTTTGTCAGTCAAACAAATAATAGTTAAAGTGGATGACACTGACCCAGAACTGCGGAAAGCTCATGTTCATACCGTCAAAGCCGAAAACACAAACCCATTGATCAGCCATCTAAGCAAGTTCTCAGACTGGTCAAGAGCTGTGAAGGCTGTCGCCAGACTGAAGAAATGCGTCGAGAGACGTAGTGGAAGTCAAGTAGGGACAGACCAAATTACAAACCTTGAAGAGAAACGTGAAGCAGAGTTCTTCATCATCAAGCTCACACAAGAGGAAGCCTTTGCTGATGACAAAGAAAATCAAATGCAATGGAGCTGAAAAACTCGGCAAACGCAACAAGCTCTACCGGCTCAACGCTTACCTTGATGCAAACTATATACTCAGGGTGGGAGGTCGCAGTCAGCCCTTCATCATGACGTGAAGCACCCTTCAATATTGCCAAAGAAATCACATGTGTCAGACCTAATTGTGAAATATCACCATGAGCGTGTACACCACCAAGGAAGAGGGATGACAATGAATGAGATATGCGCAAATGGAATATGGATTCTTGGATGCGGAAGAATAGTCTCCTCACACATTTGTAAGTGCGTCCCATGCAAAAGGTACAGGAGAACCACAGAAGTTCAACAAATGGCAGATCTCCCAAAAGAAAGAACTCTGACAAGTCCTCCATTTACCTACTGTGGACTCGACTGTTTTGGTCCATTCCTTGTAAAGGAAGGAAGAAAAGAACTTAAAAGATATGGGTTGATCTTCACCTGCTTATGCTCTAGAGCAGTGCATATAGAGACCCTAGACGACATGACCACAGATGCGTTCATAAATGCTCTCAGAACATTAATAGCTATTAGAGGCCCTGTACGACAACTGAGGTGTGATCAGGGAACACATTTTATGGGCGCTAGAAGAGAATTTGCAGAGATACTCAAGGGCATGGATCAAGAGCGCCAAAGAGCAGTTGGTTGTGAGTTCATTGTGAACATCCCATCAGCAAGTCATATGGGTGGAATCTGGGAGCGTCAAATTCGGACGATTAGAAGCATCCTGACGACCATGCTTGACAAGTGAGCAAACAGACTCGACACCACAAGCTTGAAGACGCTCATGTATGAAACAATGGCCATTATCAACAGCCGACCTTTGAGTGTTGAGCATCTTCACGATCCAACAGCTCCAGAACCTCTTACACCAAACCATATTCTCACCATGAAATCTGCAGTAATACTGCCACCTCCAGGCCAGTTCTGTAAAGAGGATTTGTATCTGCACAAGAGATGGAGAAAGGTGCAATTCTTGGCAAATGAATTCTGGCAAAGATGGAAGCGAGAATATCTGCTGAAGCAACAACAGCGACAGAAATGGCACAGCCCGTCAAGGAACTCACAAGTGAACAACATTGTGATTTTAAAGGACGAGTGTACCCCAAGAAATGAATGGAAGCTTGCAAGAGTAGTCGAAGCTCAGCCTGGAAGAGATTGCATGGTGCGCAAGCTGAAACTAGTGCTCAGTGAGACTTCTGTTGACAAGGTCAAACCTCACACACGACTGATTAATCTAGAAAGACCTATTCATAAAATAGTAACATTAGTAGAAGCCAATTAAGACGCACACACATACAGATGCTTGAAACTGGTTTTGATAAAAAGGGAAAATCCCACATTTCAGGTCAATGAGTGATTTGGTGGGAGTGTAGCTGTTGCTGAGAGTTTGCATGCTTTAAATATGTGTCATAAATATTAATAAATAAGTTAATGATGCAGAGTTATGAAATATTATTAGAAAATGTGTAATTGTAAAATCTCCTGAGCAAAATGTAAATGTATTGTGTTAATTGTGTTGCAAAGCGGAACTATTGTTGTGATGTTGCGACCCCACGGACAGTAAACAAGGCAGAACATGCACACGTTGTCTTCAGCTCCTCGAAAGTTTTAAGTGTATTCGACGATTTGCGTAAAACATCAAGCAAGTGATTATTAGAACCTCTTTTCGTTACAAGCAGCCAACGAGGTATTGTATTTTTGTAATTTAATTTCTTTCTGAGTGTTTATTGATGTGAAGTCAAAGTCTGATGTACTGTATTGTACTGTATTTTGTAAGTTCTCACGGCGTGTTGGCGTGGATGGTGTATACAGCAAGAAGGAGGAGTCAATAAACGCCCGTTTTACAAAAAAGAACTTTCCTGTGTTGCCGTGTGCCGAAAGGAGCTACAGAGACCTTTACAACTGTTCATTTATAAAATGCATATGCTGGAAGGTATTAATCATAAGGCCAGGCAAGGCACGTTTATTTATAGAGCACGATTTGTACCCAAGGCAATTCAAAGTGCTTTACAGAAAAGTAAAATCAGGCAATAATGAAAATATTTCAAATTAAAATCAGAAAATACAATCATAAAAAAAATCTGAATTAATTAAAAGATTAGATCAAATGCTTTCAGTAGTCATATGCACAATTAAACAAAAGTGTTTTCAGCCGGGGATTTGAACACGTGAAGTGAAGTGTATTTATTTTTATATAGCGCTTTTCTCTAGTGACTCAAAGCGATTTTACATAGTGAAACCCAATATCTAAGTTACATTTAGAACCAGTGTGAGTGGCACTGGGAGCAGGTGGGTAAAGTGTCTTGCCCAAGGACACAAGGACAGTGACTAGGATGGCGGTAGCGGGAATCGGACCTGGAACCCTCAAGTTGCTGGCACGGCCACTCGGTATAGCTATACTTTATGTGCATTGGCAAATAAAGTGTCAATGCAAAGATACAATGCAATGTAAATAATACAAATAAAAAAACATATTAAATAATATATTACAATTATTTACATAACTTTCTGACTACACCGCAATACACAGCTACGATGTACATTTTATAAAACCACGGGTGTCAAACTCTGGCCCGCGGGCCAAAATTGGTGTAATTTCACTTGGCCCTTAAGGTGATATCAAATTAACACTAGCTGGCCTACCGATTATATACAGCGGCGGTGCCGCGGTAACACCGCATTCACCGTTAATTCTCATACTTGCCAACCCTCCCGGGAGACTCCCAAATTTCAGTGCCCCTCCCGAAAATCGTCACGTCCAGCTTTTAATCCAGTCCAACGAGTGCTGGCCCAGTCACATAATATGTGCGGCTTCTGCACGCACACACAAGTGAATGCAAGGCATACTTGATCAACAGCCATATAGGTCACACTGAGGGCGGACGCATAAACAACTTTAACATTGTTACAAATATGCGCCACACTGTGAAACCACACCAAACAAGAATGACAAACACATTTCGGGAGAACATCCGCACCGTAACACAACATAAACACAACAGAACAAATACCCAGAACCACTCTTCCGGGAGTGTTATAATGATAAATGGGTTATACTTGCAAGGGTGAAGTGTCTTGGTGGTAGCGGGGGGTGTATTTTGTAGCATAGCGGGAATCATTATGGTGATTTAACCCCCAATTCCAACCCTTGATGCTGAGTGCCAAGCGGGGAGGTAATGGGTCCCGTTTTTATAGTCTTTGGTATGACTCGGCCGGGGTTTGAACTCACAACCTACCGTTCTCAGGGCGGACACTCTAACCACTAGGCCACTGAGAGGGCTAAAAGGAAGAACTGTAAGAAAAAACTGAAAACTCACCAGTGGCACTTTCGGCTGCAAAACTAAATAACCCAAAATCACTCTGCTGAGGAGGGGAAAAAGAAAACTCAGGATCAAGATATTCAAACAAGAGACGAGGCAAAGCTTGGACAGGAAGCTAGAGAGGCACGAACAAACGAGACAATCTGGCACAGAACAAAGGGAAGCGTGGGCTTATAAGACACATGGGGGTAATGGGGAACAGGTGGAAACAATCGGAGATCAGGGATGACGTCAGACTGATAACACAAAAGGAAGGGCAAGTGACCCTAAACGAGGGGAGTTACTTTTCAAACTAAAACATTGTTAGAATAATTATGTATATATTATCACACTAACTTTAGTATGCTTAAAGTTTGTTGCTTTAGTTATTAGCTATTGTGCTCAAGTTAGACTTTTCTAATCTATGCAAGGACAACGTTTCTTTTCTGAGGGGTGGCCTCAGCCACAGATGTTATCTTTGTTTAAGCCCGCTAACAGCCAAGGACTTCAAGGACCTCAACGAAGATAAGATGACAGCACGCAGACGAAGCAGAGACTTCAAGGACCTCAACAAAGATAAGATGACAACACGCAGACAAAGCGGGGACAAGGCGAAATCACAAGGCCCCCAGCACATTCCGTCACATATTGTGCGTCCTGGACCTGCTTTGCATAATATATGTTACCACTCCTTTTAGAGGCGGCCTTAGTGTTGTTGACTGTGGAACTCCTGAATAAATAGAGGGACGCAGGAGCTGAACCTTAGAGCGTAGGGCGAGACTGTGACTAAGTGTGCAGCTCCATGCGTTCTCCTCATGAGCTGAATTGAACTCTGTCTCTGCATGATTCCTTGCTTCTTGTCTGATTAATAGATGTCATCAGTGTTTGAACCTGACAAACATGCAATTCACAAGACAGAAAAAACCAAGACAAGACATCCCTCACCGCGGTGTGGCAGTCTAATGATGAAAATATATATGAATAATAAAATGAAAGGTTCAGAGAGCTCGAATGCACAAGTCGTCTGTATGATGAAGTTATTGAAAATAGCTTCTTTCTTTGGTGTCACATCAATTGCCAATGATGAGCTCCAGATTTTCCAGTATTGTCCCCTCTGCCAACTCGCTCTCCATTCGTCTTCATCCTTGCTGTCTCTCCACTGTTCGCCCTCCCGCTCTTTTTGTCACTCTTTTTTTTTTGTTTTGCACCAAATCGATAACTTCTAATGGATGCAGGACATGATTGAGTGTAAACATCAGCATTGCACAAGCTGGAGGAAAAGTGCATTCATCACTGAAAATGTCTCTTTTTAAATTGTTTGGCAGCTTGTTATGTGCCTCGAGCGCGAGCGAGCTAAATTGTGTGTTCAAAGGTACACGCATGGAACACAAACTTTAGTTTTCAAATAAATGTAATCATGATTAATCATGATTTGCAACTATTGTGCTAATTCAGGATGTAAATTGGGATAAAAGACAGGACACGATTGAACATACCTTGTGTTTATTACCAGCTCTGAACAAATTCCCTTTTTGTTTTTAGACTGTTCCATTATGGTGTTTTTTTTGTAATAAAATCCATCCACAAAACCAGCCATAATATTTTGCTCCATCCTGCCTGTATACTATGTCGTTTGGACTTTTTGTTGGCTTATTTTCGGTTTCTACGATTATTTTCCTGTTGTATTCTTTTATTTTGTTGCATCTGTTTCCTGCTTTGGTTGGTAATGCTGTCCATTAACTGCATGTAGTGAAGAGGACACTTTCATTTGCAATTTGTTATTCTTATAGCCAGACCTGTGTGCTTATTTTGGTTTGGGCTCCAACTGTTGCCTTCCTCAAACACACAAGTCTGGCTATGAGAATAACAAATTGCATTTACTGCAAAAACTGATGTCTAAGTAAGATTAAATATCTCAAATAAGGGCGATATTTGCTTATTTTCTGTCTGATAAGATCATTCTTCTCACTAAGCAGATTTTATGTTAGAGTGTTTTACTTGTTTTAAGTGTTTTGGTCCTAAATGATCTCAGTAAGATATTACAGCTTGTTGCTGAGATTTGATGACCTATATTGAGTAAAACATCAAAGCTGTGTCATCAACACTCACAAGCACAAAACTACCTTTTTAAAGTAATATTTTTTTATTTCAAGCATAAAAAAAAATCATGACTTTGACACAATTGTGTCTCATAATTAAAACAGATGACAGCCAAACGGACTTTGCTGTTTTATTTTCAATGAAACAAGAGAAAATAGGTACTCATATAGTAGTACAGTTGGCACAGTACAGTAAACTGACAGTTAATATTCAAACATTTAACATTTGACATTTCAAACTATTTTGAACAGAAATAGTTCATGCACATTCAGATTATTTATTCAAAATTACAATAAAAAAAAATTTGGCCGGGGGCCGGGCTGTATATATGCGCACTAATTGACTGAAAGAGCACGCACTTGGCGCGATGATGTCATGTTATCGATGGAAAAATGCATCTTTAGACCATATGATTTGCCTGAGCGGCTAGCAGACCCCGAGAGTAACAAGTGGTTTCCTTGTTGCCTTTCCATTAAGAACAATAAATCAGTTTTTAGCATAAGTTTGCTGGTTTCAAGAAATGTAATGCCGAGCGCATATCATTATGTCAAGATAATGGCACGAGCATTTACTTCATTTAAGAATATTTTTTAACATATTGAGCAAAAAGGTCTCTTTTTTTTCTACCAAGAAAAGTGCACTTGTTATTAGTGAGAATATACTTATTTTAAGGTATTTTTGGGTTCATTGAGGTTAGCTATTTTTACTTGTTTTGGAAGGTCTTGACAGGCTGAATTTTCTTGTTCTATTGGCAGATAATTTTGCTTACTTCAAACAAAATACCTCAAATTTTTGTATTTTTTTTTCTTGTTTTTGAACACTGACTTTTTGCAGTGCAGTGTGTGTGTTAATGTTAAAGTTAAAGTTAAAGTACCAATGATTTTGAAATTTGTCCTCTGCATTTGACCCATTCCCTTGTTCACCCCCTGGGAGGTGAGGGGAGCAGTGGGCAGCAGCGGTGCCACACCTGGGAATCATTTTTGGTGATTTAACCCCCAATTCCAACCCTTGTTGCTAAGTGCCAAACAGGGAGGTAATGGGTCCCATTTTTATAGTCTTTGGTATGACTCGGCCGGGGTTTGAACTCACAACCTACCGATCTCAGGGCGGGCACTCTAACCCAGACCTGGGCATTCTGCGGCCCGCGGGCCGCATCCGGCCCTTTGTGCGTCCCTGTCCGGCCCGCGTGAGGCCAATTATAAATTACAAAATACATTTTAAAAAGTATCTATGTCGAGTGTGCAATACAACGGTGCTGCTTTTGTTTTGAAAATCGTTATTTGTATTACTTCCGTGTGGACGTATGCGTGTGCGTGATTGTGAGTGAATGTGAACAGCTGCAATCATTAATTACAAAATAAAGTTGAAAAAACATCTATGTCGTGCGCGCAATACAACTGTGCTGCTTTTATTTTGAAAAGTATTATTTATGGGCGTGTGTCCGTGTGTAACCTGCGAGTGAAGGTGCACATGCAGCGACAAGTGATGCACGGTTTACACCCGAGACGCTAAAAAGAGAAAAGTTGATGACGAATGGCGTGTTTCCAACAAGACATGGACTGCCAAGCAACGTTCCCTCTAAGGTGCGTGCCTGCGCAATTGCGCACTGCTAGCGTCTGCTGCGCGCAGCAAATATATGCCGCGCACCAAATCAAATCCCATCTGAATTCTAAACAAAATAAACATATTTATTCTATGTAATTTTGCAATGCAACTTTGAGTGACAGTGACAACAAGCGGCCCTAACGGTGTTCGTCAACACCGTTCAATTGAACACCGTTCAATTATTGTAACGTCTATCGAGATGCTTCGAGGACAGGAATTTTATCGATCACTTTATTGAGCAAAACTGTTTATATTCGGCCAGAACCACACCAAAAACACAAGTAAAACACTTCTATCTCGAAAAACTAGTCATTTTGTGCCGTACAAACCAGGCCAAAACCAACTTGTCATCTGTCACCAACACGCATACCACTAAACCACTGGTGCGTTTATGGCCACACAAAAAGTCGGACAACTCAAACACCACACAAAGTTACACTATGACTCCTCAGTCATACGTGTGCTTATTTTACTGTCATTTATTATTAATGTTAATTTATTTATATTAGTCATGGAATGCTGTTACACACACTATGTTGAAGTATTACTATTATTATTAATTATTATTATTATTATTATTATTTATCTTACGGTATATATCAAAAATAATATTGAGAAAAATTTTATTGAAATATTGTCGATGTGGCCCTCCAGCAGTGCTCGGGTTGCTCATGCGGCCCCCGGTAAAAATTAATTGCCCACCCCTGCTCTAACCACTAGGCCACTGAGTAGTGTGACAATAATTGGGACTTTAACTTGATTTAAAGATACAAATAATTGCTATTGCGACATCTAGTGGACACATTTAGAACAGCAGTTTCTTTCATTCCAAAATTTGGGCTCATTTTTATACTTAGCAAACTCATCCCGCAGGCCTGATCCGGCCCTCGGGCCGTACGTTTGACACCCCGGATTTAAGTGTTACGCACTGTACTCGGATATGGCACAACAGCTCTATAGGCAAAGGAGATCATACGAAAAGAAAGATCAGAATCCAATTCGAGACCTTGCTGCAAGGCACTTGACCACTGTGCTTCCCCCCGTGAGTTATGTGCAGAATGTAAAATGTGCAATCACGTTTTATCTATTGCAACCGTGCTTTCATATCGGTCGCACTCGTGTATACCGCTGCGACAGTCGGCTCACGTCCCGCGTTGACATTCTCAGTCACCTCAGGAGTCACAGATGCCTTCCACACAAAACTCAAGGCATTCGCTTCAGTCACTGTTTGGAACATAAACAGCCTCTTATGACCAAAGCTCCTGTCATCCGTGCCCCGTTGATAAACGCGCTCTCAGACTCACATCTGCTCTTCTTGTTCCCCGGCAGAGATGGACTGGGCATGATACGGCATATATTTACATAAGTGTATTCATACTAAGCCCTTAAATAAACCGTTATATTTGCATGCTTCGTTCTACATGATCTTGCTCCTTTTGTGTGGTTATTCAATATAAACACATAGCAGCAGCGCTGCAGACACTATAGGTTGTCCTTATCAAGATCAAGATAAGACTTTCTCTTAAGTTTGACGATTAAGGTTTTCAAAGAGAAATGACGGACTTTTTCCCTTTCTTATTGGGCTTTTAGTGTCTTTTCAGCAACCAGACAATATCCAGAATGTACAAAACCCAAAACCAGTGAAGTTGGCACGTTTATCGTAAATAAAAACAAAATACAGTGATTTGCAAAATCCTTGTCAACCTATGTTCATTTGAATAGACTGCAAAGACAAGATACTTCATGTTCGAACTGGAAAACTTTTGTTATTTTTTGCTAATATTAGCTCATTTGGAATTTGATGCCTGGCAGAAGTGGCAAAAAAAAAAGACTGAGAAAGTTGAGGAATGCTCATCAAACACTTATTTGGAACATCCCACAGGTGAACAGGCAAACTGGGAACAGGTGGGTGCCATGATTGGGTATGAAAGCAGCTTCCATGAAATGCTCAGTCATTCACAAACAAAGATGGGGCGAGGGTCACCACTTTGCGAACAAATGTGTGAGCAAACTGTTGAACAGTTTAAGAACAACATTTCTCAACGAGCTATTGCAAGGAATTGAGGGATTTCACTATCTACGGTCCGTAATAGTATCAAAAGGTTTAGAAAATCCGGAGAAATCACTGCACATAAGCCCTTCAGGCGGTACTGCATCAAAAAGCAACATCAGTGGGTAAAGGATATCACCACATGGGCTCAGGAACACTTCAGAAAATCACTGTCAGTAACTACAGTTGGTCGCTACATCTGTAAGTGCGAGTTAAAACTCTACTATGCAAAGCAAAAGCCATTTATCAACAACACCCAGAAACGCCGCCGGCTTCGCTGGGCCCGAGCTAATCTAAGATGGACTGAAGCGAAGTGGAAAAGTGTTCTGTGGTCTGACGACTCCACATTTCAAATAGTTTTTGGAAACTGTGGACGTCGTGTCCTCCGGACCAAAGAGGAAAAGAACCATCCAGACTGTCATAGGTGCAAAGTTCAAAAGCCAGCATCTGTGATGATATGGGGGTGTATTAGTGCCCAAGACATGGGTAACTTACACATCTGTGAAGGCACCATTAATGCTGAAAGGTACATACAGGTTTTGGAGCAACATATGTTGCCATCTAAGCAACGTTATCATGGACGCCCCTGCTTATTTTAGCAAAACAATGCCAAACCACGTGTTACATCAACGTGGCTTCATAGTAAAAGAGTGTGGGTACTAGACTGGCCTGCCTGTAGTCCAGACCTGTCTCCCATTGAAAATGTGTGGCACAACATGAAGTCTAAAATACCACAACGGAGTTAAACAACTTAAGCTGTACATCAAGCAAAAATGGGAAATAATTCCACCTGAAAAGCTTCAAAAATGTGTCTCCTCAGTTCCCAAACGTTTACTGAGTGTTGTTAAAAGGAAAAGCCATGTACACAGTGGTAAAAATACCCCTGTGCCAACTTGTTTGCAATGTGTTGCTGCCATTAAATTCAAAGTCAATGATTATTTACAACAAAAAAAATAAATGTTTCTCAGTTCCATCATTAAATATATTGTCTTTGCAGTCTATCCAGTTGAATATAAGTTGAAAAGGATTTGCAAATCATTGTATTGTGTTTTTATTTACGAATTACACAAAGTGCCAATTTCACTGGTTTTGGGTTTTGTACATCCCCTACTCATCCATAACCAGCTCCTTCTCAGGGCGTCTGAATGTAGAGAGGTGATAATATGTTATGGTTTATGGCCCCGAAAAACATTGCACTGCCAGTGTACCATTTATAGATTTGATCAAATTACAGTATTTGTTGGTCCGTGCCACAATGCTTGAACGGCACTCATTAAAGGCCTACTGAAAGCCACTACTACCGACCACGCAGTCTGATAGTTTATATATCAATGATGAAATCTTAACATTGCAACACATGCCAATACGGCCGGGTTAACTTATAAAGTGACATTTTAAATTTCCCGCTAAACTTCCGGTTGGAAACGTCTATGTAGGATGACGTATGCGCGTGACGTCACGACGGCAACGGAAGTATTCGTACCCAATGTGTCACCATACAAACAGTTCGGTTTTCATTGAACAATTCCACAGTATTCTGGACATCTGTGTTGGTGAATCCTTTGCAATTTGTTTAATGAACAATGGAGATTGCAAAGAAGAAAGTTGTAGGTGGGATCGGTGTATTAGCGGCTGGCTGCAGCAACACAACAAAGAGGACTTACTTGGATAGCAGACATCTGTGATCGGGTGAAGTCCTTCGTCGCGCCGTCGATCGCTGGAACGCAGGTGAGCATGGGTGTTGATGAGCAGATGAGGGCTGGCTGGCGTAGGTGGAGCGCTAATGTTTTTATCATAGCTCTGTGAGGTCCGGTTGCTAAGTTGCTAAGTTAGCTTCAGCGTCGTTAGCAACAGCATTGTTAAGCTTTGCCAGGCTGAGAATGATTAACCGTGTAGTTACATGTCCATGGTTTAATAGTATTGTTGATCTTCTGTCTATCCTTCCAGTCAGGGATTTTTTTTTTCTTTTTCTATCTGCATTTGAGCCAGATGCTATCACGTTAGCTCAGTAGCTAAAGAGCTTTGTTGATGTATTGTTGTGGAGATAAAAGTCACTGTGAATGTCCATTTCGCCTTCTCGACTCTCATTTTCAAGAGGATATAGTATCCGAGGTGGTTTAAAATACAAATCCGTGATCCACAATAGAAAAAGGAGAGTGTGTGGAATCCAATGAGACCTTGTACCTAAGTTACGGTCAGAGCGAAAAAAGATACACCCTGCACTGCCTCTCTAGTTCTTCACTCTAACGTTCCTCATCCACAAATCTTTCATCCTCGCTCAAATTAATGGGGTCATCGTCGCTTTCTCGGTCCGAACCTCTCTCGCTCCATTGTAAACAACGGGGAATTGTGA
The DNA here is from genome assembly GCF_033978785.1 of Entelurus aequoreus. Lineage (NCBI taxonomy): Eukaryota > Metazoa > Chordata > Actinopteri > Syngnathiformes > Syngnathidae > Entelurus > Entelurus aequoreus. Next base: position 80,749,598 of record NC_084734.1, on the reverse strand, counting down.
GGAATTCTTCCTCCAGTGACGTCACGCTACTTCCGGTATAGGTAAGGCTTTTTTTTTTATCAGCGACCAAAAGTTGCGAACTTTATCGTCGTTGTTCTATACTAAATCCTTTCAGCAAAGATATGGCAATATCGCGAAATGATCAAGTATGACACATAGAATGGATCTGCTATCCCCGTTTAAAAAAAAATAAAAAATTTCAGTAGGCCTTTAAGGTAAATAGGTAAATGCCTGCTGTCATTGAAGGTAGTTGAGTGTGAGACAAGACAGCGTTAAAGTATGATAATACAGAGATGAGGCCCCCCAAAAGTGATTTTGTGAACCTTCTCAAGACTAAGTCCCATCTTGAACAGAACACTAGGATTGAAACCTCTTGTAGAGTCATACTCTAGATCAGGAGTGTCAAACTCGTTTTAATTGAGGGCCACATCACATTCATGGCTTCCTCTTGTAACCTTGAATATTTATAAATATAAATGTATGATCGCCTCATGATATTTTTACACAATTACCTTTTCATTAATGATATTCCTTTACTAAATAGTCACATTGACAAGAGATATTAAGGATTTTTTGTTTATGAGACCAAGCATTGTTTTGTTGTTCAATTGTAACAAAGTTTTGAAAACATACAGTTGTACTTTTTCTGTCAAAATGAAAAGAACAAATACATTTAGCCAGAAAGATAAAGTGCTTCATTGACGCACATTATTTTGAGGCTTTCACGGGACACACAAGCCTTGAGTTTGACACCTGTGCTCGAGATGTTATACCGCCAATTCCTGTGCTGTGGCTTCATAAATGATCTTGTCAAAAAAAAGTCCCATATTGTGCTGTTTATCAACCGTTTTATGTACGTCTCAGAGGTCCTAAAATAGTGTATTGGAAGTATGTGTTGCCTAAACTGGAATTTCGACAGTTTGAAAGTGGTTTTAGTCAGCTTGATTGGGAAGTCGTCATCATGTGTGTCTGTTGCATTAATGCTAAGGAATGGTGTTTGTTCCGCCTGTTGGTTGGTTGGTTGAAATGTGAAGTGAAGTGAATTATATTTATATAGCGCTTTTTCTCTAGTGACTCAAAGCGCTTTACATAGTGAAACCCAATATCTAAGTTACATTTAAACCAGTGTGGGTGGCACTGGGAGCAGGTGAGTAAAGTGTCTTGCCCAAGGACACAATGGCAGTGACTAGGACGGCGGAAGCGGGGATCAAACCTGGAACCCTCAAGTTGCTGGCACGGCCACGCTACCAACAGAGTTATACCGCCCCGAGTGGGACAAGAGGTAGAAAATGGATGGATGGATATATGTTTATGTTTTCTCAATTGTCTCGTTAAAGTATATTCTAAATATAGTACAGCTGGAATAGGGTTGGAATTGCTCTATTATCTTGTATTAGTTTGATTAACATTGTGTGATTTGTGTAAATAAAATGTAAAAACGTCATTTTCTAAAATACGTTTCTGTAGGCCTAAACTGCAACAGCTTAGAGGAGCTTTTTGTAACCTGTAACCTTTTTTGAAAAGGTTTTATTATCATTTCTATACCAAACAGTATGTTACAAGAATCGTGTAGAATCGTAGAAATGTATTTTGAACATAAACATAGTATCAATATAATGCATCACATATTTTAAATGTTTTCATTTTTCTTTACAGCATGTCCAAAATGGAGTAGGAAGAAGTAATACTTATCTAATCCTCCCCCCCTTTTTCAGAGCAATTACTAATAAATATGTATACTTCTTCTTCTCAATTTGTCCGTAATTTACATCAATGTGTTCTAAATACATCAGTTTTTCTCATAAGTAGTTAAATCAGTTATGATTCACTTGATGATATGCATATTGTTATGATCCGTTCCCCGGATCATAGTTTATTTACGTTTTTGATTCACAGCATCCTCAAGGACTCATCCCACCCAGATCACCACTGGTTTGAACTCTTGCCCTCAGGTAGGCGCTACAAGACCATCAAAGCAAGGACAAATAGACTGAAAAACAGTTTCTATCCTAGAGCTGTTATTGCCCTAAACTCTGCACTTACCTGAACACTCACCACTTTATTACTTGCTTACCACTGATAAAGATATATTGTGCAATATGTTTTTTTTACATTTTATTATGTTTTTACATTTTAAATTGTTTTATTATTGTTGTTGTCTAAAGACTATTTTATGTAGGTTTGTTTTTAAAGCAATGAGCTGGATTGCTGTCCAATTTAGTTGTTTCCATACAATGACAATAAAGGCATTCTGATTCTGATTCTGATTCTGATTGTTTAAGTTCTGTTTCAGCACCCCTTCTTTTGTGTCTCCTTGGTTGCTACGGTTATTCATTGTGTTCGCCTGCCTCTGATTAGTGTTCGGGACGTTCACCTGTTCCCGCTATTTATTCCATCTTATCGCCCCACTCGGTCTAGTGCTTTTATTTGCCTACACACAACAACGTACGTTGTCTACCCTTTGTATCCTTCAGCTAAGTTTTGCCTTATGTTTTTCTTGTCAGCTATCCATTAGCTCACGCTTGATTTTTTTGGTTGTTCCTGCCTGATTTCTGAGAATAGATCACTGTCTTACCTGACCTTTGCCTCCGGAGTTCCTGCTGCATCTTGGAAGAACAATCCTCGCATCACCATGTGTCCACAACGTTATTCTTATTTTCAGTAAATTCATGAGGTTTATCATAACTCTTCTTCTTTGTACTTTGTAAACACTTGTAGTTTGAACAGCCTAGAACAGGGGTCGGCAATGACCACTCTGATGCGGCTCAGCTGCATACTTGCCACCCACCCGGTTTTCCCAGTATACTTAACGACCCCCCCGATTTTCCCAGGAGACTGCCTCTCCTACAAATCTCCCAGGGTAAATATTATCCTATTTTCACTCTAATTACTTAATCAAGGGCGTGCCCTAATGGCACTGCATTAATTGTCCTCTATAGCATTTACAAACAGCGTGCCAGCCCGGCCACATGTTATATGTTGCTTTAACTTGCACACGTAGGCGACAGCAAGGCATATGTCAGGTGTATTTATAACGACATGGCTTCCCACACTTGAAAAGGAAGGACTCGATGAGGCTCAGGATTTCACTCGTATTTCAGTTTATTAACTGGAATCTTGGAAGGTGAAAAACCTTTAAACACACAAGAATAAAAGCTTTTAAATAAAATACAGCATTTTGCAACAAACAAAGTAAGTACATTAACTCAGGTATTTTATAAAGGTAAGTACATTTTTAACATTAATTAATACACATTAACCAGCATTTCACTTAACTTAATTAACTTAGATTAATAAGGTAAATTAGGCATTAAATAAACAGAAATATAGTTCACATGTTAGAACCATCTACTTTTAAAGCAACGTGTTTTACCTTAAGTTTTAGCCTAAATTATTTTATACAGACTTTAGACATGAATTTCTACAACAAGTTTAACTTGACACTTCTCTATTAATTCATATGAAATCAAGCATTTTAAACCAATATTACTGTAGTTTTTAACATAAACACTTTTAACAGAAATACTATTTTTATACATGAATTAAATGTTTTACTTTGCCTTTTAATAAAGCAAAATCCACTCTCTATATTAATATACTTCAAATTACATTTACAAGGCTTTAAGCGCCCTAATTGCCCATTTCTTGTCTCTACAAGTAAAACAAATATTTGTGGTGAATAAGATAAAGAAAAGAAACAAAATAAGCACCAATTGTACCTTATTTAACAGTTCAATTATCTAAATAAACATTCTTCTGAAGTTGAGCTCTGCCATCAATCACAGCGCATAAACTTCAACAGTCGGATCATGATTAAACAGTCCAGTGGAAAGAGGTGAGCTCACCGGTAGTCCGTTTGGTTTGAGTCCTTTTTCCCATGCGTTTGTGAAGTGCTTTCGTGGTTTTAGTGATCGTCTCTGTCTCTGCTGCTCTCAGCTCCGTCCTGCACACTGAATGAAACGGGTGCATTTGTTTGCTTTGTCCTGTCTGCGCTGCTCATCAGTCTGATTGCGCTCACCTGCTGGAGAGCGCACCTGGTGAGGCGCGCCGCGGAGCAGCGCTTCTGCTGTGACGCGCATGCAGCGCTTCTGCTGTGACACGCATGCAGCGCTTCTGCTGTGACGCGCATGCAGCAGCACAGCCGCTGTCACACACACACACCTTCAGCCGCACCTCCAGGCAGATCGCCGCAACACCTCCCACTCGATCTTTGCAGTGTAACCTGGAAAGATCGCACCTCTCAGGCGAGCTGGTCTCCCCTGACCTGATCCTCCGCCGGGATGAGGACGACAAGGCGTCGGACGTCTCGATGCAGTATGGTGCCCTGGAAGTCCTTCTCCTTAGACCTGGACTCTTTAACGACAGGGTTTGGAGTCTTCACCTGAACGCACCCACTTGGAGAGACTTTCACGTGGACATCTCGGACAATGCCTTTGGGATCTGCGTTCACACTGACAACTCTTGCTAGCTTGAACTGACCCCTCAGTGCATTTTGGTCGCAGAGCCACACTGTCTCCAATGGCAGCATTTCTTTCAGCAGTATGCCATTTACTGCGGATGAACAGGTTTGGACCTGCGAGTTGGCTCCAGGACTTCCAAAAGTAGCTGACTTGCATTTGAATCTCTTGCAGCCTTTTGAAGGGGTAAGTTGTGTAGTCGAATGTTTTGAAATCTCCACTTTGTGTGGCTCGACCAAGCAACAGGGTGTTTGGAGTGATGTATTGGATGCCGTCCTCACGGCACTGGACTCTAGCGTCGATAGGCCTTTCGTTGGCAAGGTTGGCGGCCAGCTTGAGTACAGTCAGGAATTCACTGAAGGCAAGGCCTTCTCCTCTACCAAGGCTTTGTAGAGCTCTTTTGGTGATCTTGACAGCAGCTTCGGCGGCACCGTTTCGGTGAGGTGAATCGGCTGGAAGGATTCTCCACATCCAGTCGGTCCCATTCCTGGCAGCATATTCTTCTAGTGATCCTTTGTTTTGTCGTCTCAGGTAACTGTACATCTCTTCAAGGACAGGTTTTGCTCCAATAAAGTTCGTACCTGGATCGGACCAGATCTTCTGAGGATGGCCTCGGACAGAAGTGAACCTCTGGTAAGCAAGTAGAAAGCTCTCCGTTGTTAGCGTGTTTGCCAGTTCGACATGGATGGCTCGGCTGGACATGCAGCAGAAGAGCACGCCCCATACTTTCATGCTCACCCTCCTCTTGACATCATCCTTCACTTGGTACGGTCCGAACAGGTCGACAGATGTGAATTGAAATGGTGCAGCCGGATTCGATCTCTCCTCAGGCAAGTTTCCCATTATTTGCTGGCAGGTCTTTGCTTTTGCTTTCTTGCACACGACACACTTGTCAACAACTTTTTGGGCAATAATTCTTCCTTTGATGACCCATGCTTTCTTTCGCATCCGCAGTGTAGTTCCTGCCACTCCTTCATGTCCCTCACTGTGTGCTTCCCGGGCTAGGAGGGTGGAGATCCAGGCCTGGAACGGTAGCAGGGGAACAGCTCTGTGGTCTTCTCTGAAGGTCTGGATCCTGCCACCACACATCAGGAGTCCGCTTGTTTGGTCCTTGTAAACAACCAGTCTGTCTGTTGTTGTGTTTGGAAAGTGTACGCCCTCCTGTGCTGCCAAGCATAGGTCTCTGAACACATCTTCTCTTTCGTTCACAGTGATGACACCAGATGAAGGTACTGCCTCCCACTTTTCTTTATCGCCGGGGCACAGGAATTTCTTTACTGCTCTCCAAGTCCATACTATTGTCCCGACCAGCCGTCTTAGATTGCTGAAGCGCCTTTCGTCCAGTAGCTTTTGGACTGCTGCTGCTGCAGGTGGTCTTCTGAATCTGGACTCTGTTTCTTGGACTCTTTTTGGGTCCTGTGCTTTCTGTTGACTTCGGGTGAGTACGGCGACAAATGTTTTCTTCTGTATTTTTGTGATATTGTCTCTTGCTTGTGCGGCGACGTCTTTGGCTGATTTCTTCGGCCACTCACTTTCAGGAAGTCGAAGGAACTTTGGACCTGACTGCCACTCGGATTCCTCAGTTAAGTCATTTGGACTGGCCCCTCTGGTTATGATATCTGCAATGTTCTCGGGCCCTGGAATCCACCACCAGTCTTGGACATTTGTGCTGCTTTGGATCTCGCCGACTCGGTTGGCAAAGAAGGTCTGGTAACCATAACTCTCCCGCTGGATTGCGCCTAGGACGGTCTGACTGTCGACGAGATGGTACCACTTCTCAACATCGATTCGGCAGTGTCTCTGGAAGTAGTTCTTCAACCGGGCGGCAAAGACTGCTCCACACATCTCCGCCTTCACAGGGTCACCCTTGTGGTCGAGAGGGGTCAGCTTGGCCTTAGATTCAACTAGCCTCACAACAACACCATGGCTGCAGCTCCAGCGTAGGTACAGCACAGCGCCATATGCGTGCTCACTGCCATCAGAGAAGGTGATGCCACTTGGTTTTGCACGTGGATTTGGTGGTGTCAGGGGTCTGGTGAATCTGAGTTGGCTCAGCTCTGCATAGTCTTCTAGGAGCTTTATGGCATCTTCTCTGAGTCCTTTGGACAAGGCGGCATCCCAGGTGTCTTCTATGCAGTACATGACTTTTGCTTCTTGAAAAGCTCTTCGGATGAGGATGGCTCCCTTCTGCTTTGCAGGAGCCACGAGGCCGAGTGGATCATAGAGACCAGAGACTTGGCTCAACAGTTCTCTTCTGGTGAATGGATCTGGGGTTTGTCTTCTTACTTCATCTCTCAGTAAGTCCTGACCAAGGCGCATTTTCCTCTTCTTCTTGGAGAAGTTCACTGCAACCATGACATGTAGTGTGTCATCCTCAATGGTGTAACCAAGGCCGAGGGCTTTGTTATCCTCTTCAGTGAGCTGGTTTGGCAGGATCATGGTCTTTGACTCCATCTTCTCACCTCTCGGCCCTTTCCTCCCACTTTGATCGGAGTAGACCCAGGGCTTCATGATGAATCCTCCAGCTTTAAGGATCTGTTCGATGTTGGATGTGAGGAGTTTGAGGTGCTGGAGGTTGTTGTGAGAGGTCAGGATATCATCCACATATGCATCTTCCTCTATCACACGTTTCTCTTCTTTGAAGTGTTTGAATGAAGGCAAGTTGGCGGTCTCTCTCATGGCGACTTGGGCTATGCAACCAGCAGGTTTGTCTCCCATGTTGACCCTTGTTATGGCGAAGTCTTCTATTTCAGCCTTTTCAGTGTCACGCCACAGGAACCTGTGCAGGTGGACCTCTCTCTCTTCCAACCAGACAGAGTTGTACATCTTGCGGATGTCACCGAGGGCAGCAAAGACACCAGCTCGGAACCTCAGTAGGACAGCTCTGATTGGGTTCAGGACGTCAGGACCTTTGATTAGTATGTCGTTCAAACTCAGGCCTCTGTACTTCTGGCTGCTGTTCCATACTAGCCTCACTGGGGTGGAGACTGAATGTGGATTTGGTGCAATCAGGTGACTTATGTACCACACTGGCCCAGTCCAACTCTGCAGAACCTCTTTGGATAGCTTCACTGCAGCTTTGCGATGAAGCATTTCATGGACTTGTGACATGTAGGCTGTCTTCAACTCCGGTTCCTTTGCCAGCTGCTTCTCTGTCCTGAGGAATGTGGCTTCAACCGCTCTCCTGTTGTTAGGTAGAGATGCTGGATCTTCTGTCCAGGGATACTTGGCATGCCAGTGGGGATCAGGGCTGTGATGGTCTCCATTCACATACATCAACCCGTTCTTCACTATCTCCATCTCTCTTTCTTCAGCCAGTGTCATTTCTTTTCCCCCGGGTTGGCAATTCCCACAGCGACATCCTCCACATCTTGGCTCACAAGCAGCTCCAATACTTTCCCACTTCCACCACTTCAGAAAGTCTCTGCTGCTAGTGGCTGTATTGGACTGGGTGTGGGGCTTGTCGGGAGACTGGTAGGAGATTGGATCTCTACAGATGAGTTCACTGTATTTGACTGCTGCAGTTCTCATGGATCTTGCGAAGTGTGTCTTTGATGTGTGGGCCATTAAGGTGACTTCTTCAAAGAGGTCCGGGTGTGTGCCTCCGATCGTCTTGCCGAGGGGGCCGTCCCAGAGCACAAGGTTGCCAACAGAACGAACCTTCTGGGGTACTAGCTGGCCTTCCTTGTGGCTGATCAGGAGTTGCACCTCTTTGGGTCTAGCAAGGTCTCTTAGGGGAACATCTGGGAAGATTTTCTGTAGCTTAATAGCTGGAACATGTCTGTGAAACTCTGCAATCTTATCAAGGCCATAGCAGATTAGTTGATGTGACCTGAGGGTCCCTCTCGGAGTGTTGACCCGAATCTTGAGGAGGTAGCGCTTAGTTGCAACAGACACCTTCATCCCTCCAACGCCGTAAACCACCAGTGTCACATCTTCACCTCTCAGGTTCAACTTGCTGGCAGCTCTATGTGTTATATAGTTCGTGTCTGATGCCAGGTCGATGAGGGTCCCAATTCTCTGTCCATCGTTGGCAGTGACATCAAAGAGCATCAGGATCACTGGATCCTCATGCAAGCCATTTTCCTCTAGAAGACCTCTTTCAACTGCTGTGGTGTTGTATGCTCTGGATGTGACGTTGCAGAAGGTGTCTCGACACTGCTGCGCCAGCTCAGGGGTAAGCCTGGATAGGAAGTCTTTTTGAGCTTCGGTGTATCTTTTCCCCTCAGCTCTCACTGGACTGGATTTAGGTGTTCTTTGGGACTGGGGTCTGGCAACTGGACAGAGAAGGTAGTGGTGTTGGTCTTTGCACTCTGGGTTCCCGCACAGATACGTGGTGTTTCTGCAGGGGTCGCTGCTGTGGACCTCGAGACATCTCTTGCAGGCACCGAGCTGTTGTGCTGCATCCCTCTTCTCCGATGGCTTTAGGTTGATCCTAAACCTTCTGCAGAAATAGAGTCTTCTTCTGTGCTTTGGGTCACCACAAATGATGCAGCCTGCTGTTTCACTGCTGGACTTGGCTGACTTTGTTCTGGCATACTTGATGAGCTTAGTCTGCTCCTTGGCGGGTTCAAAGACGTTGCTCAGTTGATCTAGTTGCTCATATATAGATTCTTGGGACTTTAGGAATGTGATGAGCTTGTCGAAGCGGTTCTGGGGGTTAACAGTGTTTCCTCTGTCAGCAGCATAGGTGAGCCAGTCTTTCTTCAGAGTTTCTGGGAGTTTGCTCTCGATGGATCTAATCACCAGTGGGTTCTTTAAGGCGTCTGCATTATCCAGTTCGTTTAGATCATAAAGGGCCTTTTCCACAGTTTGGATGAGCTCTACGATTTTCCTTGGATGGCCGCTCCTGGCTGATGGTCTTGCTTGTAGCTCTTCTATGATCTCAAGAGCAATGCTGGCTTGGTTCCCAAACCGGTTTTCCAGGACTCTGAAGATCTCATCTGCTGAGCTGTACGTTGACAGACGTAGTTCCCTGGCCACCTTTTCATCAAGGCTATCCAGTAGTTGGAATTTCTTAACCTCCGAAGATCCGGTTGGTTCACCTTGCTTCTGCAGAGCCTCCCATTCCTTCCTCCATCTGTAGTAGTTTCGCTGGTTGCCGGCAAACTTTGGTAAGGCTGTGGCCTTTAGCTTTATCGCTGCCACTGGAGCTGAGCTGCGGGCTGAGATGGGCTGGGGTCCAGCGTCTTTCTTTATACTTGCTGCTTGGATGAGGGGGGCCTTCTGTGACACCAGCTTGGGAAGGACCACCTCGAGCTCTCTTAAACGGTAATCAAAGTCCTTTTTCTCGGCAAGCGGAGCCCAGTGGTTCCAGTTCTGGTGCGCTTCCTTTGCCTTGTCCACCAACTTCTGTAGGTGGGTCAGCATGAACTCACAAGCCTCCAGAGTTGTGTCTGGCTGGAAGGAGACGTTCCTGAATTCGGCCTCTGCAACTTGTAGAGCCAGGGAAAGTTCCTTTTCTCCATATGTGGTCCAGAGCGTCTCTCGGATTAGGAGTTTGACTTCTTTCGTCTTCTGCTCACATTCTTTCTCCGTCTTTGCTATGTCGGCTTTCTGGGGGTCGCTCAGCTCCTCAGCGTCTGCCATGTAAGCGGCTTCCACTTCTTCGTTTGCCTCGAAGACACGAGAGCTCTCTAGCATCAGCTTCTTGAAGTTCTCCTGTAACTCCTCCTTAGACATCTCTATGTAGGTTCTCGTAATGTTGTTGGCAAGGCGGGAGAACTGTCTCTTAGCTGCGGTCCTCTCCACTTTCAGTTCATCTGTTGGCTTTGGATCAGCCATCTTGCTCTCTTTGGCTGACAGACAGCAGTCTTTGTCCTCCAGGCCCCAGGTGGAGTGTCCTCCCTCTCGGTGGTGGCCGCAAGTGGAGTCTTTTGCTGGTCACAGACGGTTTTTCACTGTCAGGTGTATTTATAACGACATGGCTTCCCACACTTGAAAAGGAAGGACTCGATGAGGCTCAGGATTTCACTCGTATTTCAGTTTATTAACTGGAATCTTGGAAGGTGAAAAACCTTTAAACACACAAGAATAAAAGCTTTTAAATAAAATACAGCATTTTGCAACAAACAAAGTAAGTACATTAACTCAGGTATTTTATAAAGGTAAGTACATTTTTAACATTAATTAATACACATTAACCAGCATTTCACTTAACTTAATTAACTTAGATTAATAAGGTAAATTAGGCATTAAATAAACAGAAATATAGTTCACATGTTAGAACCATCTACTTTTAAAGCAACGTGTTTTACCTTAAGTTTTAGCCTAAATTATTTTATACAGACTTTAGACATGAATTTCTACAACAAGTTTAACTTGACACTTCTCTATTAATTCATATGAAATCAAGCATTTTAAACCAATATTACTGTAGTTTTTAACATAAACACTTTTAACAGAAATACTATTTTTATACATGAATTAAATGTTTTACTTTGCCTTTTAATAAAGCAAAATCCACTCTCTATATTAATATACTTCAAATTACATTTACAAGGCTTTAAGCGCCCTAATTGCCCATTTCTTGTCTCTACAAGTAAAACAAATATTTGTGGTGAATAAGATAAAGAAAAGAAACAAAATAAGCACCAATTGTACCTTATTTAACAGTTCAATTATCTAAATAAACATTCTTCTGAAGTTGAGCTCTGCCATCAATCACAGCGCATAAACTTCAACAGTCGGATCATGATTAAACAGTCCAGTGGAAAGAGGTGAGCTCACCGGTAGTCCGTTTGGTTTGAGTCCTTTTTCCCATGCGTTTGTGAAGTGCTTTCGTGGTTTTAGTGATCGTCTCTGTCTCTGCTGCTCTCAGCTCCGTCCTGCACACTGAATGAAACGGGTGCATTTGTTTGCTTTGTCCTGTCTGCGCTGCTCATCAGTCTGATTGCGCTCACCTGCTGGAGAGCGCACCTGGTGAGGCGCGCCGCGGAGCAGCGCTTCTGCTGTGACGCGCATGCAGCGCTTCTGCTGTGACACGCATGCAGCGCTTCTGCTGTGACGCGCATGCAGCAGCACAGCCGCTGTCACACACACACACCTTCAGCCGCACCTCCAGGCAGATCGCCGCAACAGCATACTTGGTCAACAGCCACACAGCTTACACTGACGGTAGCCGTATAAAACAACTTTAACACTGTTACGTTACAAATATGCGCCACACTGTGAACCCACACCAAAAAAGAATGACAAAAACATTTCTGGAGAACATCCGCACCGTAACACAACACAACAAATACCCAGAATCCCATGCAGCCCTGACTCTTCCGGTCTACATTGTACACCCCCGCTAACACCAAACCCCCCACACATTGGGACGGCGTGGCGAAGTTGGTAGAGTGGCTGTGCCAGCAATCGGAGTGTTGCTGGTTACTGGGGTTCAATTTCCACCTTCTACCATCCTAGTCATGTCCGTTGTGCCCTTGGGCAAGACACTTCACCCTTGCTCCTGATGGCTGCTGGTTAGCGCCTTGCATGGCAGCTCTCGCCATCAGTGTGTGAATGTGTGTGTGAATGGGTAAATGTGGAAATACTGTCAAAGCGCTTTGAATACCTTGAAGGTAGAAAAGCGCTATACAAGTATAACCCATTTATCATTTATCATTTATCAACCCCCCCCCCCCCCTTCTCCGTGCGTCGGTTGAGCGGAAGAGTTAGGGCTACATGAGATTCTGGGTATTTGTTGTGTTGTGTTTATGTTGTGTTACAGTGCAGATGTTCTCCAGAAATGTGTTTGTCATTCTTTTTTGGTGTGGGTTCAAAGTGTGGCGCATATTTGTAACGTAACAGTGTTAAAGTTGTTTTTGTACGACTACCGTCAGTGTAAGCTGTGTGGCTGTTGAACAAGTATGCCTTGCTGGCACTTACGTGAGCAAGCAAAAGCTGCATTCAACATGCGGCCAAGCAGGTACGCTGTTTGGGAAAGGCTGTAGAGGGCGTTAAAAGCAGTGCCAGCACGTCCTGAATTTTGTGAGTCTCCCGGAAAATTGAGAGGGTTGGCAAGAAAGACGCTATCAAGCGCCATTCCATTAAAAGTCGCGGGCCGCACTAACATTAAATTTCCATATTAAGATGCGTGCCGGTGCGTGTGTCAGAGACCCCTGGTTAACATAGCGCAAAGCAATTTAAGCTTTGTATGCTGTGTTTTTCATTTTAAATTTTCAAAATTTTTTTGTGGCTCCCATTGTTTTCTTTAATTTGTGAAACTTTCCAAAATGGCTCTTTGAGTGGTAAAGGTTGCCGACCCCTGGCCTAGAACATATTTTGCTTTATTCATTATAGAAATATTTCTTGCCACCTTATGTTGTATAATTTTTATATGAGGTTTTCAGTTTGTTTTATTATCTATTAGTATGCCCAAAAATGTGACTACTTTCACTCTTGCTATGTATACTCTGTCTATTTGTATTTGTGTCTGACTTTCTCTTTAACCGTTACCAAATAGCATTATTTTTGTTTTACTGAGATTCAAAGATTTGTTCACGTCAAACCATCTCTTTAATTTGTTCATTTATTTTGTTATTATTTGTATTAGCTTTTGTGTATTTTCTCCTGAACAAAACTCAATTGTGTTGTCCGCAAATAATAGTAACTTTAAGTCATGGGTGACGTTAAATACAAATAAATAAATGGGCTATACTCGTATCGCGCTTTTCTACATTCAAGGTACTCAAAGCGCTTTGACACTATTTCCAGATTCACCCATTCACACACACATTCACACACTGATGGCGGGAGCTGTCCTGCAAGGCCCTAACCACGATCCATCAGGAGCAAGGGTGAAGTGTCTTGCTCAAGGATACAACGGATGTGACTGGGTTGGTAGAAGGTGGAGATCGAACCAGGAACCCTCAAGTTGCTGGCACGGCCACTGTCCCAACGGCGCCACGCCGTCCCCGATGACAAATGTCATTTATATAAATATTAAACCATTTTTTGTCTCAGTACGGATCCCTGGAGTACACCGCAGGATATATCTAGTACTGTTGATTTATTTTTACTTATCTTCTCGTATTGCTTTCTGTTGGTCAAGTAGCTTTTTATCCAGTTCAAGACCAACCCTCTGATGCCATACCGTTCTAATTTATTAATTAAGATATTATGATTAATTGGGTCAAATGCATTTTTTAGGTCCATAAATACTGCTGCTGCAAACTGTTTACCATCTATTGAATTAGTTATTTCCTCTGTTATTTAGATTAAAGACATCAATGTTGAAAAGTTAGCTCTATATACTTATAAGTTGTCCACAGGGTTTTCCACTTTTTGATTATGAATTTGTTGTTGAATAATTTTTCAATGATTTTAGAATATTGTGGAAATAAAGAAAAAGGTCTATAGTTTGGAATTGGTTTTTGTATCCAGTCTTACAGTATAAATTGTTAATACTTTTGCTATTTTCCCTTTTCCTGGGAATTTGCCTGTTTGAAATGATATATTGCTGATGTATGGTAAAGGTTCTGAGATTTTGTAGTGGATTGTCCAAGGCTTAAACAGCAACAAAAGTGAATTTAGTACAACAAGTTTATTTACTCATAGTCAAAAGTGCATAAGTTGGTTTGTTTTGTCCCTGCAAACAAACGGCCGTCCTCCGGAGGACTCACAAAAAGCAATCTCTCCCTAGTCCCGGTCTCCCGGGCATTTTTATCTGTTTCTTCGTGCGTCAGTCTGTTTTTCCTTGTGCGTCATGATTTTGTGGTCTTCGACATGTTTGTTTTGCAACATCCTTGAATCCCTTAATCATACTTAGACAATCAAAACATTCTGTAGACAGGTTGGCACGACTTAATATTCACTTTTGTCCCACACCCGGTCCATTCAATGTCACAGAATAGAAGAGAAATTAAATGAGCGTACATTCTTGACAGACATGAAATATAGTTCAAAGGTCAGAAATTCTAGTACAATTTCTTCAATAATGCTTTCATTATCAATTCCATGACAATCAGTTCAATTCTGGAATTTGCATTTCTTTATAATTTTGATTTTTTTTTTCCTCTTTTGACGAGGAACAATGAGTTGGGAGGCAGCGTGGTGGAACAGGGGCTAGTGTGTGTGCCCCACAATAAGAAGGTGCTGGGTTTGATCCCCAGAGAAAAAATTAATTCAGTCTAAGCCTGGGCCCATGGAGAGGAGGTCCAGACTGAAAAAAAAAAAAAACAACTCATAGCCATAGCACACAAACGTGTGTAAGAGGGAAACATCAAAGAACACAGAGGACATTAAATACAAGCAGAGCTGATGCAACCAGCCAATTCTACACACAGCCACAAAAGTAAAACAACAACAACAACAAAAACAAAAAACATATACACTGTGGTGTCCTCTGCGGTGTTCCACGCCATCGTCTGCTGGGGTGAGGGGAGCATGGCCATAGACAGGAGCAGACCCATCAAAGCAACCAAGAGAACCGACTCCGCCTCTCGGCCGCCGACCAACTCTCCACCAGTATCCAGTCCGCATGGATGAGCGAGGATACGTCCAAGGAGACCGAGGTATCCGAAACACGCTCATTCAGCAAAGATACTGTGAAGCTTGTCTGCTCCAATGTTTACAAAGTAGTTAATAAAGTGTTCCACTACTTCGTTCATATTGTCGTTTTTTAAATTTCCGTCTATAAAGTATTTAGGGTAAACCTTGTTAGCGCTATTTTTAGTCATACTATAGACCAGTGTTTTTCAACCTTTTTTGAGCTGAGGCACATTTTTTTCATTGAAAGAAAATCATTAATCATTTCATTGCAGAAATCATTAAAAAAACGAAATTCAGTTCACAGTAAAAAGTCGTTGTCGCAATTGTTGGATATGACTTTAAACCATAACCAAGCATGCATCACTATAACTCTTGTCTCAAAGTAGGGGTATTGTCACGACCTGTCACATCACGCCCTGACGTATTTGGACTTTTTTGCTGTTTTCCTGTATGTAGTGTTTTAGTTCTTGTCTCGCGCTCCTATTTTGATGGCTTTTCCTGTAGCAGTTTCATGTCTTCCTTAAACGCTATTCCTCGCATCTGCTTTGTTTTAGCAATCAAGAATATTTAAGTTGTTTTTATCCTTCTTTGTGGGGACATTGTTGATTGTCATGTCATGTTCGGATGTACTTTGTGGACGCCGTCTGCTCCACATGCTGTAAGTCTTTGCTGTCATCCAGCATTCTGTTTTTGTTTACTTTGTAGCCAGTTCGGTTTTAGTTTCTCTTCTGCTTCAATGCCTTTTCTTAGGGGCACTCACCTTTTGTTTATTTTTGGTTTAAGCATTAGACACCTTTTTACCTGCACCCTGCCTACCGCTGTTTCCGACATCTACTAAGCAATTAGCTACTGGCTGCCACCTACTGATATGGAAGAGTATTACACGGTTACTCTGCCGAGCTCTAGACAGCACCAACAATCAACAACGGCACATAATTTGCAGATTATAATTAGCGGTTGGCACAAAATATTTTTAACCCAAATAGGTGAAATTAGATCATCTCCCACCGCACACCAGACTGTATCTCACGGCAGTGTGCCGCGGCACAGTGGTTAAAAAACACTGCTATAGACTATGCCCCACGTAGCTCTTATGTTATATATGTTCTTGTCTAATAAATGACTAATATTATTTTCTTCCCGTGGCTCCAAGAAGGGCTAAAGTGCTCTTATACCCACTTTTTTACATATACAGTATTTACACTGTATATGTATACAGCATAATAGATGCCGTATATCACGTACAAAAATGTAATGTCAAGAAGACAAACTTCACCCTAACTATGTGTGCAATAGCGCAAGCATTAAAGTCACATTTTACAGGAACTTTTGCTGAACAAAAACAAAACAACCAAATTTACAGCTCCCAGCTCTGTAGCTGACTGATAGATAGTTGGCAGAGTTGTGGTTGTCATAAAAAAGCTCTTGGGACACATTGATGTTATAACGTCATTAAAAAGTCAATTTTTCATTACAGGTAACCTTCAATCATCAGCATCCACACTTTTTTCCAGACCTTGACCAAAACATAATGGTTCAGTTATGCGGCATCACTCCACAAAGTTTGGTAGAAATCTGTATCGTTTTTTTGGTTTCTTTTCCGGGCTTTCATATTATTTACTGCGGGTTATTCCATTATTATTAATAATCTGATTAAATACTACAATCTACAAGGTTAAGGTTGCTTCTCTTTCTTCCCCTCCATTTTTCTGCATTCTTTCGTATCTCAAGTTATCATTACGTATATGTATTGTTGCATTTGAACAATTGTATTGTTGATAATAAAGGTAAAGTACTGGTATTGTTTATTATCAATAGCACTATTTCTATTGGTATTCATATTGCTCCATTTTTAGTGTAATAATGCTCATTGTCATTTCTGTATTTTTTTTTTTTTTAAATTTTCGCTAACTGCTTATTTGCTATTACTTTTACCATCATATTTGTACATGTCGTATTTGCTGATGTTGCTCTGTTGTTGTTGTTGTTGTTGTTGTGTTTGCTGTTGAAAAAAATAAATACAAAAAAATAAAAAAATAAAAAATAAATAAATAAATAAATAAAAATAATCTGATTAAATATGGTAATGCAATTAACCCGTTGTGGAGGTCTTGCTCCTCTGGGTTTTTTGGACCACCAGTCACCGACATCACCACTCCTTTTCAGAGTAAACAATAATGTTTATTTTACAATAAACTTGTTAGATTGTGCAAAGTCTTTGTGTGCTTTTCAGCAATTGTCTTTTTCCTCGATCGAGCACATGAATGGTTTCCCTTCAGAGTCGCCTGTCTTGCTCTCGCTCTCCTCGTGCTTCGCCAACCGCCATCAACAACTCTCCCCTCTCCTTCCCGACTGCTGCCTTTAACAGAGCGACAGGTGATCAGACAAACACTCTCAGCTGTGTCATCTACGCACCTGTCGCTGATCTCGAAGCCGGTCCTGGCACACCCCTCTTCGCTGCAGGTCGGCAGGCCACGCCCCCCCACACCCATCTTCAGCGCAAGATGACTCGAAATCTCTGAAAAGTCTCTGGCAATGCATTTTGGGAAGTTTGTCTACATAAGCGCATAAGCAAATGGGCAGTTCATCCAGTAGTGTAGTGTACATGCTGCAGAAGAAAACAAGTCAACTTGTAAGGCGCTAGACAGCACGCTGGCCCTCTTGGTGGGAACTTTGAGTATGTAAAACGGTAATATCAGGTTTACATTAATGTGGAATAAATGTTGGCTTAGGAAAACAGAAAAATGATCTTAAAACTAGTGTTTAATAAACACATGAAGTGCAAAGTTGGAATTGTCACAAAACACATTTTAAGATATTTAAAACTAAATTTGTTGTGTTTCATGTGTCAGGTTGATGTGGCCACATGCCACATCAATGTGGAATGCGCTCCCAACAGGTATAAAAGAAATGGCATCTCTATCCTCCTTCAAAACCGCAATAAAAGTTCACCTCCAGGCAGCAAACTAACACCCTCCCCGGATTGCTAACAATCAAATGTAAACAATCAAATGCAGATACTTTTTCTTATGCCTTCTGATCTCTCTCTCTCTCTCTCTCTCTCTCTCTCTCTCTCTCTCTCTCTCTCTCTCTCTCTCTCTCTCTCTCTCTCTCTCTCTCTCTCTCTCTATGTCCACTACTTGATGTCCATACCCCCCCCCCCCTCCACACCCCTGATTGTAAATAATGTAAATAATTCATTGTGATTATCTTGTGTGATGACTGTATTATGATGATAGTATATATGATAGTATATATCTGTATCTTGAATCAATTTAAGTGGACCCCGACTTAAACAAGTTGAAAAACTTATTCCGGTGTTACCATTTAGTGGTCAATTGTACGGAATATGTACTTCACTGTGCAACCTACTAATAAAAGTCTCAATCAATCAATCAATCAAAAGGTAAACCGGCATGAATGGGGCCATATGAATCACCTTCCTACTTTTGCTTTTGCAAAATAAAACATGATGAATATGGATTAAAAAAACAATGATATTCATTCGGGAATCAGCTATGAATCTTTAGATTAATCGAGTGTAGAAACATAGCATTGCAGGAGACCGGCAATTAGTTGACAGTTTGTTTTTTAAAACAATGCAACTGGTAGGTTAAGCGGTGGGGGCGTGGCCTGCGGACCTGCAGCGAAGCGGGGTGTGCCAGGACCGGCTTCGAGATCAGCGACAGGTGCGCAGATGGCCCACCTGGGCGTGGTTATCTAATCACCTGTCGCTCTGTTGAAGGCAGCAGCCGGGAAGGAGAAGGAGGTTGATGGTGGAGCACGAGCAAGACAAATTGCTGAAAAGCACTAGAAGACTTTGAAAAGTGCTGGAAAGCACTAAAAGACTTTGCACATTGCTGACAATAAAACATTGTTGTAACCCTGGAAGAGCCTGGCATGTCGGTGATTGGTGGTCCGAAGAACCCGGAAGCGCAAGTCTTCCACACAGGTATTTCCGCAAAATGATTTACGCACATACTCCGTTGGCTTGCGTGATGAAGACAAGAATGGATGCAAGCACCGGTGTCGAAGTGAGGGGGTCAGTGGGTATGTTGCACAAGGGCCCCAAGCACTATGGGGAAACATCTATTTCAACTGGTTCGTCTCTGTTGTCAAATGCTCTGGCATAAGATCTGGGTGTAATGCGCACCATGGTCTGAATCACGTCAGTCATTTGTGTATTCTGGTCCATCACATCTTTGATATTTCTCATCCCATCTTGCGCTCAGGTTTCCTCTCTAATAATCTTTATTTCATTCCTTATGTCATTATGAACCTCTCATATTAGAGTGTCATTCTGTGATTGTAGACTATCTTTATTCGCAGACTGTCCACAATGGATTGCAGACCATTCCCAGTTAGCTTCCGATACTTCACTGTTGACTTAAAGTCATCCACAGTTAACTGCCGACCATCCAATGTTTATTGCTGACTTTCTATTGCTTGGATTAACATGACGTCACTTTTAGATTACCACCATCCCATTAAATATGCGTGGTGTTCAACCAGTATTTGTTCTCAATGGGTACTAGGCGCCATTTAGCCTTTCTCAAAGAAAAATGCCCTATACTTGCGTTGTTTTCGGCTGTACGAACCGTTCAAATCGCTAAAAAGATCAACGCTTCTTCAGAGTTCCTCGAGAGGTAATCCAGAAGGGCAGAAGAGTGCAGGATTTTATGGAAGACGACGAGAGAAGTGGCAGGCACTCCAGTCCAAAAGAGCATAGTCAAAGATCGCATGAGTTTGCAGTGACCACTTAGTTAAAGGTTTGTTTGATATACTTGTTTAGTAGGGCTGTGAATCTTTGGGTGTCCCACGATTCGATTCAATATCAATTCTTGGGGTCACGATTCGATTCAAAATCGATTTATTTTTCAATTCAACACGATTCTCGATTCAAAAACGTTTTTTTCCCGATTCAAAAGGATTCTCTATCCATTCAATACATAGATTTCAGCAGGATCTACCCCAGTCTGCTGACATGCAAGCAGAGTAGTAGATTTTTGTAAAAAAGCTTTTATAATTGTAAAGGACAAAGTTTTATCAACTGATTGCAATAATGTACATTTGTTTGAACTATTAAATGAACCAAAAATATGACTTATTTTATCTTTGTGAAAATATTGGACACAGTGTGTTGTCAAGCTTATGAGATGCGATGCAAGTGTAAGCCACTGTGACACTATTGTTCTTTTATTTTTATTTGTATAAATGTCTACTGATAATGTCAATGAGGGATTTTTTTTTTTGCTATGTTGAAATTGTAACTAATGTTGATACTGTTGTTGATAATATTAATTTTTTTGGTTTGTTCTGTGTCGTGTTTGTGTCTCCTCTCAATTGCTCTGTTTATTGCAGTTCTGAGTGTTGCTGGGTCGGGTTTGGTTTTGGAATTGGATTGCATTGTTATGGTATTGCTGGGTTTTTTTTGTTGGATTGATTAATTAAAAAAATAAAAATAAATAAATAGAAATACATGTAAAAAAAAAAAAAAATTAAATATAAAAAAATAGATTTTTTAAAAACGAGAATCGATTCTGAATCGCACAACGTGAGAATCGCGATTCAAATTCGAATCAATTTTTCCCCACACTCCTATTGTTTAGTATTTCCCATTGAAGTATTATCTTGATATTGTTTGTTTTCTAATTTTTAACAAACCGAAACCAAAAAGTCAGAGTCAGTGACACTTTGTCAGAACTAATCCACAGCAACCCTGATTAAAACAATTTCAATCGTTTGGCAGTAATATTTTTTGTTATCTTGCTAAATAACTAACCAAGAAAAACAATCAAACAAAAATACGCCCTCTTGATTTAGTGCTTTCGGTAAAAATCTAAATATTATAAAAGCTACATTATAAAGTGATTCGAGATTTCCAAACCCAGGAGCGGTTTTCAGGGCCGTACCCCTCCCAGTCGACCAGGAATAAAATTATACACACTTTCAGTCCAGTTCAGTTCAGTTCAGTTTCAGTTTATTTCGAACGTGCATACGATACAATGTAATGCATCACATATTTCCAGTTGTTTCATTACAGCACGTCCGAAAAGGAGTAGGAAGAAACTGAGTTTATCTAAACCTACTGTTAGAATATGTGTAAGTTATCCCACAACTTTAGTATGCTTAAAGTCCGTTGCTATAGTTATTAGCTATTGTGCTCAAGCTGTACTTTTTCTATCTGTGCAAGGACAAAACTTCATGTCTGAGGGGTGGCCTCAGCCGCAAATGTTATCTTTGTTTTAGCCCGCTAACAGCCAAGGACTTCAAGGACCTCAACGAAGATAAGACGACAGCACGCAGACGAAGCAGAGACAAGGCGAAATCACAAGGCCCCAGCACATTCCGTCACGTATTGTGCGTACTGGAGCTGCTTTGCATGATATGTGTGACCACTCCTTTTAGAGGCGGCCTCCGTGATGTTGACTGGGGAACTCTTGAATAAATAGAGGGTAGAGGGACGCGGGAGCTGTACCTTAGAGCGTAGGGCGAGACTGTGACTAAGTGTGCAGCTCCATGCGTTCTCCTCATGAGCTAAATTGAACTCTGTCTCTGCACGATTCCTTGCTTCTTGTCTGTTTAATAGATGTCATCAGTGTTTGAACCCTTTTCATAGCATAGCAATTTAATCCCATTTCCTTGTTCTCTGTAACAGGACAGTGAATAAATAAATAGTATACCATAGTAAGTAAACAAATATTAAAAACATAAACTTCTGTGTACTTTGTGAACACTTGTAGTTTGAACAGTCTCCTAAACTGAATCGTATTGGTGCTTTGTTTGATTTCTTTGGTGAATCAACCTGCTCACTGGCCTTGTGGTTAGAGTGTCCGCCCTGAGACTGGAAGGTCGTGAGTTCAAAACCCCGGCCGAGTCATACCAAAAACTTTAAAAATGGGACCCGTTGCCTCCCTGCTTGGCACTCAGCATCAAGGGTCGGAATTGGGGGTTAAATCACCAAAATGATTCCCGAGTGAGGCCACCGCTGCTGCTCACTGCTCCCCTCACCTCCCAGGGGGTGAACATGGGGATGGGTCAAATGCAGAGGATAATTTTACCATACCTAGTGGTAGGGATGATACTCGAAACCGGTTTTCCCGGTTGTTTGATAAGAAAAGAACCGAGTCCTCGGACTCGAATCCCTTTTTGAGAACCGGTACCCGTTATCGAGACCACTGTAGTAAAGGAAAAGAGTTGATTCTTTATTCGAATCCCGTCCCGACCAGAAATGCTCCGTGGGACATCACAATAAATGACGTCACGTAGCTCAGTCATTAGGCGCAGATAGCGAAAGCAGGAAAACAATGGACGGGAAAAAGCGCTCCAAGGTGTAATAAAGTTCAAAACAAAAGCTATAATCCATCGAATAACTTTACTGAGAGATTTGAGCAGGGTAAAACACATGACGAACACTTTTACGACCAACCGGAAACATAGCAACCAGGCTAGCAACGCACCTCCTTTACGGCAGCTGTCGCAACGTTCTTAAAACAACCGCAGCACATACATATATATACAACACATCTCCCTTTTTTAACTTTTGTTTTTCTTTCCTTGTAAACAAAACAAAATCACACTGTAGATGTGTTGTCTGTCTAATTATAAATAATGCAGACGAGGCGTGTTGGCTGAGTTCTTGATGTTTACTTTCACAGCGTGGCAACATGCAACACTTTTCGGGGCTACCGCGCATGCTCGTAACTCCCGTTGCATGCTGGGTAGTGTAGTTGTTATATTCTCTAGCTCATAACATTTTCCCCCCTATAAAGAAACAATGTTAACTCAATAAAGTGTATTTCTTTTTTTAGCTTTAACTTTTCATTTTTTAGCATTGTAACCACATTTGCAAAGAACTTTTCTCTTCATAGAATTTTCTTTCAATGAAGAAATAAAGTGCAAAAATGTCAAAGCATCATAACAAACAGTTATGTCAAATAGCAGCAGAGGTGCACTTTTTGGAGAGCTGTATTATTTTCAGTTTTGTGCCCAAGGGACTGATTTTATTTAACACTATATTATTATTTATACACCTATAGCAGGGGTCCCCAACCTTTTTGAAACCAAGAGCTACTTCTTGGGTAGTGATTAATGCGAAGGGCTACCAGTTTGATATACACTTAAATAAATTGCCACAAATAGCCAATTTGCTCAATTTACCTTTAACTCTATGTTATTATTAACAAATAATGATATTTACACTTAATTGAACGGTTTAAAAGAGGAGAAAACACAAAAAAAATGACGATTAAATTTTGAAACATAGTTTATCTTCAATTTCGACTCTTTAAAATTCAAAATTCAACTGAAAAAAAGAAGAGAAAAACTAGCTAATTCGAATCTTTTTGAAAAAATAAAAATAAAAATGTATGGAACATCATTAGTAAATTTTCCTGATTAAGATTAATTTTAGAATTTTGATGACATGTTTTAAATAGGTTAAAATCCAATCTGCACTTTGTTAGAATATTTAACAAATTGGACCAAGCTATATTTCTAACAAAGACAAATCATTATTTCTTCTAGATTTTCCAGAACAAAAATGTTAAAAGAAATTCAAAAGACTTTGAAATAAGATTTAAATTTGATTCCACAGATTTTCTAGATTCGCCAGAATATTTTTTGGGAATTTTAATCATAATAAGTTTGAAGAAATATTTCACAAATATTCTTCGTCGAAAAAACAGAAGCTAAAATGAAGAATTAAATTAAAATGTATTTATTATTCTTTACAATAAAAAAAAATAATTTACTTGAACATTGATTTAAATTGTCAGGAAAGAAGAGGAAGGAATTTAAAAGGTCAAAAGGTATATGTGTTTAAAAATCCTAAAATCATTTTTAAGGTTGTATTTTTTCTCTAAAATTGTCTTTCTGAAAGTTATAAGAAGCAAAGTAAAAAAATGAATGGATTTATTTAAACAAGTGAAGACCAAGTCTTTAAAATATTTTATTGGATTTTCAAATTCTATTTGAGTTTTGTCTCTTTTAGAATTAAAAATGTCGGGCAAAGCGAGACCAGCTAGCTAGTAAATAAATAAAATTTAAAAAATCGAGGCAGCTCACTGGTAAGTGCTGCTATTTGAGCTATTTTTAGAACAGGTCAGCGGGCTACTCATCTGGTCCTTACGGGCTACCTGGTGCCCGCGGGCACCACGTTGGTGACCCCTGACCTATAGTGATTACAGAGACAGGTTGTTTTTGTGTTACTGTATATATTTGTTTCTCTGAAAAATCCCACTTAATATACTTTGGGTAACAACAGCCAATATTTATTTATTTTATTTTATTTTTTGAGGTGGGTAACAGTCAATATTTATTTATTTATTAGATTTTATTTTTTTATTATATAATAAAAGTGAGCTTTTGTTAAACCAAATATTGTGTGTTTTTTTTCCATATACAACAACCTATCTGGACTCCATAAGAGAATCGATAAGGAATCGGTTCGATAAGAGGATTCGATAATAGGCTCGAACTCGATAATTCCTTATCAAACATCATCCCTACCTAGTGGTACTTTAACTTTAATCCATTCCACATACGAATATGCAAAAAAATTTTAGTGTTGTACGAGCATACAAATGTTTTAAATTAGATTTTCCTCTTAGGTTATAATTCTCCTCTTTGACTTAACATATTTTAACTGACTCTCTTGCTTATGGTCAAAGGGCTGTGCATGCCAGTTTTAATGAACCGGCCTACATGTTGCTACATCGGTCTACTATCTTACCAACTATCGCGTGCCTGAAGAGCTGTCACTGCCACAACCGCACGCCGTTCATGGCCATGCATGAGTGCATCCATGTATTACATTTGATTTGGATAAATGCCAGTGAGTGGAGTGGGCGTTTGGCCATTAAAATCCACAACATCCTGTTGCAAAGTCAGGACAAATAGCATGCAAATGTGTGTGTGTGCGTGTTAAAGGAAGAGAAAGACTGAGTCGCAGCATGGATGTAAACAACTCTATTAGCGAGCTGTCCTTGCATGATGGAAAGAGTCTCTGTGGGATGTTGTTCTCCGGTTGTTCTGCCAAATCCCTTCCCTTTTCTTCCGCTCCTCATTCAAGTGCACATTATGAAATACTTAAAATGCTGTGAGAGCTTTGGTATTTTCCCTCTCACCTGCCGTGCATCTGCGTGCACTCTCTGCACAGTGCACGCCGGACTCCAGCTTAGAGCAGTGTTTTTCAACCTTTTTTTGAGCCGAGGCACATTTTTTGCGTTGAAAAAATCCGTAGGCACACCACCAGCAGAAATCATTAAAAAAAACGAAACTCAGTTGACTGTAAAAAGTCGTTGTCGCAATTGTTGGATATGACTTTAAACCAGGGGTGTCAAACGTACGGCCCGAGGGCCGGATCAGGCCCGCGGACAGGTTTTATCGGCCCGCGGGATGAGTTTGCCAAGTATAAAATGTAACCTGAAATGTTTTAATGAAAGAAACAGCTGTTCTAAATGTGTCCACTGGATGTCACAATAGCAATTCTTTGTATCTTTGTAGATGATGCTACATATGTACAAAATAAACCACATGATGTTAGTACATCAGTCGAGGAAAATGATCAAACTACATAAATAACATGCTTTAATTTGATTTTGATATTATTTTTTTATCTTGATAGATTGAAAATCAACACCAGTGAGTTGACTGATGAACATTATCACATAATTTATTCAGAAAATATAAATAACGACAAATAAAGATAGAATACTATTAACCACAACATGTAAGTGCAAAAAAAACCCAACAACATTATGATTTGTACATTTTCAGAATGTACTTGTTCTATTTTCAAACAAATAAAACAACCTGAAGTTGTCTTTATTTTTAAGTCATTGTGCCGTGATTTTACCAGTTTGGCCCATTTGGGAGTAGATTTTTCTCCATGTGGCCCCCCATCTAAAATGAGTTTGACCCCCCTGCTTTAAACCATAACCAAGCATGCATCACTATAGCTCTTGTCTCAAAGTAGGTGTACTGTCACCACCTGTCACATCACGCCGTGACTTATTTTGAGTTTTTGTCCTATGTGTAGTGTTTTAGTTCTTGTCTTGTGCTCCTATTTTGATGGCTTTTACTCTTTTTTTGGTATTTTCCTGTAGCAGTTCCATGTCTTCCTTTGAGCGATATTTCCCGCATCTACTTTGTTTTAGCAATCAAGAACATTTCAGTGATTGTCACGTCATGTTCGGATGTACATTGTTGGACGCCGTCTTTGCGCCGCAGTAAGTCTTTGCTGTCGTCCAGCATTCTGTTTTTGTTTACCTTGTAGCCAGTTCAGTTTTAGTTTCGTTCTGCATAGCCTTCCCTAAGCTTCAATGCCTTTTCTTAAGGGCACCTACCTTTTGTTTATTTTTGGTTTAAGCATTAGATACATTTTTACCTGCACGCTGCCTCCCGCTGTTTCCGACATCTGCAAAGCAATTAGCTATCGGTGGCCACCTACTGATATGGAAAAGTATTACACTGTTACTCTACCGAGCTCTAGACAGCACCGACACTCAACAACACATAATTTGCAGACTATAATTACTGGTTTGCAAAAAATATTTTTAAACCAAATAGGTGAAATTAGATCAGGGGTCACCAACCTTTTTGAAACCAAGAGCTACTTCTTGGGTACTGATTAATGCGAAGGGCTACCAGTTTGATACACACTTAAATAAATTGCCAGAAATAGCCAATTTGCTCAATTTACCTTTAACTCTATGTTATTATTAATAATTAATAATATTTACACTTAATTGAACGGTTTAAAAGAGGAAAAAACACGAAAAAAATTACAATTAAATTTTGAAACATAGTTTATCTTCAATTTCGACTCTTTAGAATTCAAAATTCAACCAAAAAAAGAAGAGAAAAACTTAAAAAAATAATTTATGGAACATCATTACCGTAATTTCCGGACTATAAGCCGCACCTGACTATAAGCCGCACCAGCTAAATTTAGGGGAAAATACAGATTGCTCCATATATAAGCCGCACCCGACTATAAGCCGCAGGGTTTTGATGTGTAATTAGCGTAGTATATAGGGGTTCCTGCTACCACGGAGGGGATTGTCGGGACAGAGATGACTGTTTGGGAACGCAAAGCGTCCCATTTATTAACAATAAATCTTTCAATCATTCAATCAAACTTTCACATCTTTGACATGGCGAACAGCATTCGTGCAGAGTACAAATAATACAACGGTGCAAATTAATACAAAGTGCTCGCCTGTACGTTATCAAAATAACCAGCCTACCGGTATATGAAAAGTCAGTCTTTAATCATTGTGTCATCGTCTTCCTCCTGCGTACTAAAACCACCGAAATCCTCTTCGTCGGTGTCGGAGAAGAACAGGCCGTAAATAAGCCGCACCCTTGTATAAGCCGCAGGGACCATAACGAGGGGAAAAAGTAGCGGCTTATAGTCCGGAAATTACGGTAGTAATTTTTCCTGATTAAGATTAATTTTAGAATTTTGATGACATGTTTTAAATAGGTTAAAATCCAATCTACACTTTGTTAGAGTATATAACAAATTGGACCAAGCTATATTTCTAACAAAGACAAATGACTATTTTTTCTAGATTTTCTAGAACAAAATTTTTTTAAAAAATTCAAAAGACTTTGAAATAATATTTAAATTTGATTCTACAGATTTTCTGGATTTTCCAGAATATTTTTTTTGAATTTTAATCATAATAAGTTTGAAGAAATATTTCACAAATATTCTTCGTCGGAAAAATAGAAGCTAAAATGAAGAATTAAATTAAAATCTATTTATTATTCTTTACAATAAAAAAATGTTTTTTACTTGAACATTGATTTAAATTGTCAGGAAAGAAAAGGGAGGAATTTAAAAGGTAAAAAGGTACATGTGTTTAAAAATCCTAAAATCATTTTTAAGGTTGTATTTTTTCTCTAAAATTGTCTTTCTGAAAGTTATAAGAAGCAAAGTGAAAAAATGAATGAATTTATTTGAACAAGTGAAGACCAAGTCTTTAAAATATTTTCTTGGATTTTCAAATTCTATTTGAGTTTTGTCTCTCTTAGAATTAAAAATGTCGGGCAAAGCGAGACCAGCTTGCTAGTAAATAAATACAATTTAAAAAATAGATGCAGCTCACTGGTAAGTGCTGCTATTTGAGCTATTTTTAGAACAGGCCGGCGGGCTACTCATCTGGTCCTTACGGGCTACCTGGTGCCCGCGGGCACCGCGTTGGTGACCCCTGAATTAGATCATCTCCCACGGCACACCAGACTGTATCTCGTGCGCCGCGGCACTGTGGTTGAAAAACACTGCTTTAGATAACATTGTAATGTTCACTGCCCTTAATGCAGGGGTGTCCAAACTTTTTTCCACTGAGGGCCACACACGGAAAAATTTAAGCATACGGGGGCCATTTTGATATTTTTCATTTTCAAACCATAACAAAATATATAGATTTTTTTTTTTAACCTTTAGGGTTCCCGAGGACCAATCAAGGGTCAAGGGTCTCAGTCATTAAAATGTTAAAAATAAGTCAAATTATTATTATTATTTTTTACAGTATATCTCTATATCAACTTCAGGTTGATATCAAGTAAAAAAACAAAACAGGTTTTATACCTTTTCTGTCAAAGACAACTTTGTTTTTTATAGTAAAACTGAAATATGCAGTATTTAGTAATTAGAGCCCTAAAAGATCAATAATGCAGGACACCATTGATTTGAATTATTAAATATTTTTGAGTAATCACAGTGAAAAGTTAAATAAAATCCCTCTAAATATATTTGGGATCCAAAAGGTCTCCCACTCATAAAGTGATACATTTTTATTAGTTTTTTTTTTTTTTACTTTTCACACATAAATTACAAGATCAACTTCAGATATATCTGTCAATTTTACGTTGGAACTATTATTTTGTTTGTTTTATGCTCTTTCGTCAAATAAAACGTTGATGTTTTTATATGGAAACCACACAATATACGTGACATTTTTTCCACATAAAACATTTTAAAGTGACATTTTTTAAGTAATAATTCATTGTAACATAGATTTCTTTTTTTTTTTTTTTTTTTTTTTTTTCGAGCAATGGCAAAAAAAATAAAAATACACAAAGACAAAAGAAAGAAAAAAAACCAGCCTGCATGGCAGCTTTGTGTCAACATTGCAACTTTTTCTCGTTAGATTTCACCTCATTCCGCTGTTTTAAAATGTAATTTAATTTTTGCAATACTATCAATTTTGCAATTTTTGCAGAATGTGTGGGGGGGCCGGTAAGCAATTAGCTGTGGGCCGCAAATGGCTCCCGGGCTGCACTTTGGACACCTCTGCCTTAATGTATCATTCTGTCCCTCACACTGCTTTTAAAACAAAGCTGGCAGCTTTTAGTAGCAGTGAATTCAAGTGAAGAAAATGAAGGGGGCTGCGTAACCCGAGGTACAAGTCATAAAAGAAACTACCATACTGTATGAACTTTAAATCACACACACATTAAAAACGTTTGTTCTCATCAGCATTAATGTGACGATGCAGAGCACACACCAACGTGAGCAAACGTTTAACCTTGGCGCAGTTAACATATTGCGCCATTACCGCCAGGCGCTGCAGTACAATGACAAGACGGGTGATGTCAGTCAGTTCCTTGCAAGCCTTTGTACACAACGGTAATGCCACACTCTGCTAACAGCTTGTTGCATTGGAAACCATATTTAGTTGAACACCGGCTGTGATTTGTTATCCTTGGAGGTGCCTTTAGAGACGCGGCCCTATTATCCTACATCCAAGGGGAACATAAACAGAGGACCTCGGTGCACACACAGCTGGATGAACGGCCTGAGGCACGAGCAGGGAAATAGACAGATGCACGCTCCCTTAAGAAATGAGCTATCTTATCTCTGTTATCGTCCTCTCCAGCTGGGGCCTGCAACGCACAATGACACCGTCGGAACAATCAATGAATTTACCCACTGCAAAAAGTCAGTGTTCAAAAACAAGGAAAAAATAACACAAAAATTAGGGGTATTTTATTTGAACTAAGCAAAATTATCTACCAATAGAACAAGAAAATGTGGCGTGTCAAGACTTTCCAAAACAAGTCAAATTAAAGCTGCAAGCAGCGTTGGTCGGGTCCGCCTTTTGGCAGGTGCTAGTCCTAGGTGTCCCAATACTTTTGTCCAGTGGTAGTCCTGAGTGAGACCTACATAGAGGTTTTTGTTTCGTGTCTCTACGATATTCGTACTGGGAGTTAGAGGAAGTTGTGTCTGAGTTCACATTGTCATTATAGGGTATTGTGTGTATTGAGGACAAATAAGGAGTGATCGCTGAAGGATGTCAATCTATGAAATGTAGGTCTAAGCGAGACCTACATAGAGGTATTTGTTTCATGTCTCTAAGACGTTCCTACCGGAAGTTACAAGCAGTTTTGTCAGAGTTTTCCTCTAAAAAGCAGTTTTTTCTCTGTTTTATTAAAAAAATTGCTCTGGAGCACAATTTTGAGTTTCGGGGTTCGGTTATTTTTTTAGATCGCAATTTCTACCAGTCCCGATGTGTGTGAGAAGTTTGGTGAGTTTTGAAGTATTTTAAGGGGGTGAAATGACAGCTCAAAGAGGCAAAAACGGGTTTTTTTAGTACAAATTTGTCTTGAAGGGGAAATTGCCAACTTCCTGTTGGTTTTTGCCCGAGGATGTAAAATTATGAAATGTAGGTCTAAGTCTGACCTACATACAGGTTTTTGTTTCATGTCTCTACGACCTTCCTAGTGGGAGTTATAGGCAGTTTGTTTTTATTTTTTCCTAGGGGGCGCTAGAGCGCAATTTTTATTTTTGGGGGTTGTTTTTGTTATTAACTTGCACTTTTCGCAGGTCCTGATTTGTGTGTCAAATTTGGTGAGTTTTGGAGCATGTTAAGTGGGTCAAATTAGCGTTCTTTGTGGGGTCGGTATAATAATAATAATAATAATAAAACCTTACAAAAACAATAGGTTCCTTTGTAACCTGTACAAAGGACTCCCTGGGGGAGTCCTTTGTACAGGGTACAGGGCGGACCCTAATTAAAGCTGCAAGCAGCGTTGGTCGGGTCCGCCTTTTGGCAGGTGCTAGTCCTAGGTGTCCCAATACTTTTGTCCAGTGGTAGTCCTGAGTGAGACCTACATAGAGGTTTTTGTTTCGTGTCTCTACGATATTCGTACTGGGAGTTAGAGGAAGTTGTGTCTGAGTTCACATTGTCATTATAGGGTGTTGTGTGTATTGAGGACAAAGAAGGAGTGATCGCTGAAGGATGTCAATCTATGAAATGTAGGTCTAAGCGAGACCTACATAGAGGTATTTGTTTCATGTCTCTAAGACGTTCCTACCGGAAGTTACAAGCAGTTTTGTCAGAGTTTTCCTCTAAAAAGCAGTTTTTTCTCTTTTTGAGTTTCGGGGTTCGGTTATTTTTTGAGATCGCAATTTCTACCAGTCCCGATGTGTGTGAGAAGTTTGGTGAGTTTTGAAGTATTTTAAGGGGGTCAAATGACAGCTCAAAGAGGCAAAAACGAGTTTTTTTAGTACAAATTTGTCTTGAAGGGGAAATTGCCAACTTCCTGTTGGTTTTTGCCCGAGGATGTAAAATTATGAAATGTAGGTCTAAGTCTGACCTACATAGAGGTTTTTGTTTCATGTCTCTACGACCTTCCTAGTGGGAGTTATAGGCAGTTTGTTTTTATATTTTCCTAGGGGGCGCTAGAGCGCAATTTTTATTTTTGGGGGTTGTTTTTGTTATTAACTTGCAATTTTCGCAGGTCCTGATTTGTGTGTCAAATTTGGTGAGTTTTGGAGCATGTTAAGTGGGTCAAATTGCTGCTCGAAGAGGCGGCCGGTAGAAGAAGAAGAAGAAGAAGAATAAACATTACAAAAACAATAGGTTCCTTTGTAACCAGTACAAAGGACTCCCTGGGGGAGTCCTTTGTACTGGTTACAGGGCGGACCCTAATTAAAGCTGCAAGCAGCGTTGGTCGGGTCCGCCTTTTGGCAGGTGCTAGTCCTAGGTGTCCCAATACTTTTGTCCAGTGGTAGTCCTGAGTGAGACCTACATAGAGGTCTTTGTTTCGTGTCTCTACGATATTCGTACTGGGAGTTAGAGGAAGTTGTGTCTGAGTTCACATTGTCATTATAGGGTATTGTGTGTATTGAGGACAAAGAAGGAGTAATCGCTGACGGATGTCAATCTATGAAATGTAGGTCTAAGCGAGACCTACATAGAGGTATTTGTTTCATGTCTCTAAGACGTTCCTACCGGAAGTTACAAGCAGTTTTGTCAGAGTTTTCCTCTAAAAAGCAGTTTTTTCTCTGTTTTATTAAAAAAATTGCTCTAGAGCACAATTTTGAGTTTCGGGGTTCGGTTATTTTTTGAGATCGCAATTTCTACCAGTCCCGATGTGTGTGAGAAGTTTGGTGAGTTTTGAAGTATTTTAAGGGGGTCAAATTACAGCTCAAAGAGGCAAAAACGAGTTTTTTTAGTACACATTTGTCTTGAAGGGGAAATTGCCATTATAGGGTATTGTGTGTATTGAGGACAAAGAAGGAGTAATCGCTGAAGGATGTCAATCTATGAAATGTAGGTCTAAGCGAGACCTACATAGAGGTATTTGTTTCATGTCTCTAAGACGTTCCTACCGGAAGTTACAAGCAGTTTTGTCAGAGTTTTCCTCTAAAAAGCAGTTTTTTCTCTGTTTTATTAAAAAATTGCTCTAGAGCACAATTTTGAGTTTCGGGGTTCGGTTATTTTTTGAGATCGCAATTTCTACCAGTCCCGATGTGTGTGAGAAGTTTGGTGAATTTTGAAGTATTTTAAGGGGGTCAAATGACAGCTCAAAGAGGCAAAAACGAGTTTTTTTAGTACAAATTTGTCTTGAAGGGGAAATTGCCAACTTCCTGTTGGTTTTTGCCCGAGGATGTACAATTATGAAATGTAGGTCTAAGTTTGACCTACATACAGGTTTTTGTTTCATGTCTCTACGACCTTCCTAGTGGGAGTTACAGGCAGTTTGTTTTTATTTTTTCATAGGGGGCGCTAGAGCGCAATTTTTATTTTTGGGGGTTGGTTTTGTTATTAACTTGCAATTTTCGCAGGTCCTGACTTGTGTGTCAAATTTGGTGAGTTTTGGAGCATGTTAAGTGGGTCAAATTAGCGTTCTTTGTGGGGTCGGTATAATAATAATAATAATAATAATAATAATAAAACCTTACAAAAACAATAGGTTCCTTTGTAACCTGTACAAAGGACTCCCTGGGGGAGTCCTTTGTACAGGGTACAGGGCGGACCCTAATTAGCTAACCTCAATGAACCCAAAAATACCTTGAAATAAGTATATTCTGACTAATAACAAGTGCACGTTACTTGGTAGAAAAAAAAGAGACCGCTTTGCTCAATATGTTGAAAAAAATTCTTAAATTAAGTAAATGCTAATGCCATTATCTTGACATAATGATATGCACTCCGCATTTCTTGAAACCAGCAAACTTGTACTAAAAACAAATGTATTGTTGTTAATGGAAAGGCAACAAGGCAACCGCTTGTTACTCTCGGGGTCTCCTAGCCGCTCAGGCAAATCGTATGGTTTAAAAATGCAATTTTCCATCGACAACATGACATCATCGCGCCAAGCGCATGCTCTTTCAGTCAATTAGTGCGCATATATACAGCCCGGCCCCCCGGCCAAATTTTTTTTTATTGTAACTTTGAGGAATTGACCTGAATGTGCATGAATTATTTCTGTTCAAAATTGTTAGAAATGTCACATGTTGAATGTTTAAATATTAACTGTCAGTTTACTGTACTGTGCCAACTGCACTACTTTATGAGTACGTATTTTCTATTGTTTCATTGAAAATAAAACAGCAAAGTCCATTTGGCTGTCATCTGTTTTAATTATGAGACAAAATTGTGTCAACATTGTGTTTTTTTCATGCTTGAAGTAAGAAATTATTACTTTAAAAAAGTAGTTTTATACTCGTGAGTGTTGATGACACAGCTTTGCATCAGTTGATATTCTAGTTTCAAGCATGTTTTACTCAATATAGGTCATCAAATCTCAGCAACAAGCTGTAATATCTTACTGGGATCATTTAGGAACAAAAACACTTAAAACAAGTAAAACAATCTAACATAAAATCTGCTTAGTGAGAAGAATTATCTTATTAAACAGAAAATAAGCAAATGTCACCCTTATTTGAGATATTTAATCTTACTTAGATTTCAGTTATTGCAGTGCACCATCCATAAAACGCATGTCAAAAGCGCGAACACGGTTATTTTTGAGTTCCTGTTAGTCAAATGAACAGACGCCAAACGACGGCTGCTTGCACGCCGCTCTCTTTTTGATCATTACGAGATTTACGTGGAATTTCAAAATTCTTTGAAATTCTTACTCGGCTGGTTTCTGAGTAAACTTTATTATGTCATTATGTTGCCTGGCAGCTTAGTGAATTTAGTGTGGCGTCACAACAACATCTAAGGAGGAAGAATAATGACTCTGCAAAGAAACATTGCTGGGTATTGTGGCCAAACAGCTCAATTTCTGTTTCATCTGAACTTTTCTCCAGAAGGTCTTATCTTCGTCCATGTGATGTTGGATGAAACAAACATTGAGCTGTTTGGCCACAATACCCACCAATATGTTTGGAGGAGAAAAGGTGAGGACTTTAATCCCAGGAACACCACGCCCACCGTCAAGCATGGTGGTGGTAGTATTATGCTCTGGGCCTGTTTTGCTCCCAATGGAAGCAGTGCTTTACAGAGAGTAAATGGGACAATGAAAAAGGAGGATTACCTCCAAATTCAACCTGGGCGCAGTTGGGTGTTCCAACAGGACAATGACCCCAAACACACGTCAAAAGTGGTAAAGGAATGACTAAGTCAGGCTAGAATTAAGTTTTTAGAATGGCCTTTCCAAAGTCCAGACTTAAACGTGTGGACAATGCTGAAGAAAAAAGTCCATGTCAGAAAACCAACAAATTTAGCTGAACTGCACCAATTTTGTCAAGAGGAGTGGTCAAAAATTCCACCAGATGCTTGCCAGAAGCTTGTGAATGGCTACCGAAAGCGCCTTATTGCAGTGAAACTTGCCAAGGGACATGTAACCCAATATTAACATTGCTGTATGTATACTTTTGACCCAGCACATTTGCTCACATGTTCAGTAGACCCATAATAAATTCATAAAAGAACCAAACTTCATGAATGTTTTTTGTGACCCACAAGTATGTGCTCCAATCACTCTATCACAACTGTGAAGTGAACACCATTTCAGGTGACTACCTCTTGAAGCTTATCGATAGAATGCCAAGAGTGTGCAAAGCAGTAATCAGAGCAAAGGGTGGCTATTTTGAAGAAACTAGAATATAAAACATGTTTTCAGTTATTTCACCTTTTTTGTTAAGTGTTCATTCATAGTTTTGATGCCTTCAGTGACAATCTACAATGTAAATAGTCATGAAAATAAAGAAAATGTATTGAATGGGAAGGTGTGTCCGAACTTTTGGCCTGTACTGGATATATATATATATATATATATATATATATATATATATATATATATATATATATATTTTTTTTTTTATTTCTCTTGTGTTAGAAGTAAGGATGGCCTCTAAACTAACATTTGCCTTGCAATTGTCATTGTTTATATGCGAGGAATACAAAATGATATAGGCAACCTTCCATGAAAATATAATAAATAGCAATTTACAGGATTTGATTTTATATTTCATCTTATATATTGACTAGGGATGTCCGATAATATCGGCCTGCCGATAATATCGGAAATTATCGGTATCGTTTTTTTATTATCTGTATCGTTTTTTATTTTATTTTTTTTATTTTTTATTTTTTTTATTTTTATTAAATCAACATAAAAAACACAAGATACACTTACAATTAGTGCACCAACCCAAAAAACCTCCCTCCCCCCATTTCTTTCTGTTATCAATATTCTGGTTCCTACATTATATATCAATATATATCAATACAGTCTGCAAGGGATACAGTCCGTAAGCACACATGATTGTGCGTGCTGCTGGTCCACTAATAGTACTAACCTTTAACAGTTAATTTTACTCATTTTCATTAATTACTAGTTTCTATGTAACTGTTATTATATTGTTTTACTTTCTTTTTTATTCAAGAAAATGTTTTTAATTTAGTTATCTTATTTTATTATTATTTTTTAAAAAGTACCTTATCTTTACCATACCTGGTTGTCCAAATTAGGCATAATAATGTGTTAATTCCACGACTGTATATATCGGTTGATATCGGTATCGGTTGATATCGGTATCGGTAATTAAAGAGTTGGGCAATATCGGAATATCGGATATGTGCAAAAAGCCATTATCGGACATCCCTAATATTGACCCCGCCTTCCGCCCGCCAGGATGCTGCTGGCATAGGCTCCAGCACCCCCCGCGACAACGAGAGGGACAACCCGTAGAAAATGGATGGATCTTACATATTGATAGTCCATACCAGGAAGATTAAATTGTTAAAAAAAACATGCAGAAAAAAATATTTTAAACAGAAGGAATAATTTTAAACCAATTGCTATTTGTTTTCCATGAAGAAACTTAACAGTAATTGTTAAACAGAATGTCAACAATGTTATACCATGTCTGCATGCATGTTGGCTTATGAACAAGTGGCCATTATAATATATACATTTTAAAAACGGATTCATGTAGTTAGCAGTGTTTTACGGGTCCTTAAAAACATTGAAAATGCTTGGATTTTAATGTTGTGTTTTCAAGGTTTGAAAAATGCTTGAATTTTGGTTGAAGTGCTTGTAAATGCTTGGAAATGTTCATCATATTTCTCAGCAGTCTGGCTCAATAGGCTAATTATAAAATGGAAAAAAATAAAAACAGTTTTCTTAAAAAATGAAAGCTACACGCTTGATCCGTTGGCTTTGCACGAGCCCTTACATTAGGTTGTTGTCATGTCAGCCGTATATACGGCTCTGTGTCCCCCCCCAAGAGGACAGTGGTGCATCGGTCC
Source organism: Entelurus aequoreus (assembly GCF_033978785.1). NCBI lineage: Eukaryota > Metazoa > Chordata > Actinopteri > Syngnathiformes > Syngnathidae > Entelurus > Entelurus aequoreus. The sequence continues at coordinate 80,712,661 of NC_084734.1, read as the reverse complement.
ATCATGTCGGAAGGTTGTCGTTTTAATGAACACTGGATGGAAAATGACAAATAAAAACTTTGGATAAAACGTGGACCAAATCCACGTGTAGCCTGCTGCAAAGTATACAAAAAAGAAATCCAACATGGTTCGATGTATTTTTTTGCTCCATTATTTTGGTTGTCTACTTAACTTGTCTGACTACCTCGACTACCTTGTTGTTTTGGTTAATTGCGTTAAAATGGTTACATTATTGGACTTGTTTGTAATGTGAAGATCATGTAATGTATAATTTGTAACATTTTTCACAACTTAGAGCTGAGTTAATATGAATGATTTTGTTTGTACACAACATAGTTGTATGCATTTCTTACTCTATTATTTTCATTGTCTACTTAAAGGCCTACTGAAAGCCAATACTACCGACCACGCAGTCTGATAGTTTATATATCAATGATGAAATCTTAACATTGCAACACATGCCAATACGGCCGGGTTAACTTATAAAGTGCAATTTTAAATTTCCCGGCAAACTTCCGGCTGAAAACGTTTCGATATGATTACGATTGCGCGTGACGTCAACAATTGAAGCGGAAGTATTCGGAGCCCATTGAATACAATACAAAAAGCTCTGTTTTCATCTCAAAATTCCACAGTATTCTGGACATCTGTGTTGGTGAATCTTTTGTAATTTGTTTAATGAGCAATGGAGACTGCAAAGAAGAAAGTTGTAGGTGGGATCGGTGTATTAGCGGCTGGCTGTAGCAACACAACCAGAAGGACTTACTTGGATAGTAGACGCACTAGCCGACGCTAGCCGCCGACCGCACGGATGATCGGGTGAAGTCTTTCGTCCTTCCGTCGATCGCTGGAACGCAGGTGAGCACGGCTGTTGATGAGCAGATGAGGGCTGGCTGGCGTAGGTGGAGCGCTAATGTTTTTATCATAGCTCTGTGAGGTCCCGTTGCTAAGTTAGCTGCAATGGCGTCGTTAGCAACAGCATTATTAATCTTCGCCAGGCTGGAAGACATTCAGGGTTTAATAGTATTGTTGATTTTCTGTCTATCCTTCCAGTCAGGGATTTATTTATTTTGTTTCTATCTGCATTTGAGCCCGATGCTATCACGTTAGCTCAGTAGCTAAAGTGTTTCGCCGATGTATTGTCGTGGAGATAAAAGTCACTGTGAATGTCCATTTCGCGTTCTCGACTCTCATTTTCAAGAGGATATAGTATCCGAGGTGGTTTAAAATACAAATCCGTGATCCACAATAGAAAAAGGAGAAAGTGTGGAATCCAATGAGCCCTTTTACCTAAGTTACGGTCAGAGCGAAAAAAAGATACGTTCTGCACTGCACGCTAGTCCTTCACTTTCACGTTCCTCATCCACAAATCTTTCATCCTCGCTCAAATTAATGGGGTAATCGTCGCTTTCTCGGTCCGAATCTCTCTCGCTGCTGGTGTAAACAATAGGAAAATGTGAGCAGCCTTTCCTCCGGTGTCGTCACGCTACTTCCGGTAGGGGCAAGGCTTTTTTTCATCAGAGACCAAAAGTTGCGAACTTTATCGTCGTTGTTCTATACTAAATCCTTTCAGCAAAAATATGGCAATATCGCGAAATGATCAAGTATGACACATAAAATGGATCTGCTATCCCCGTTTAAATAAAACAAATAATTTCAGTAGGCCTTTAACTTGTCTGGCTACCTCAGTGAAAGCAAAAAAAAGTAAACTTTTGTCTTTTTGTTCATTTGTTATCATAGCCACAGTCATAAGGCTAGATATGCTTAATGAAAGGTGACTGAGGTGTTGTGAAACAAACACAATATTGTCTTTTAATGTATTATCCTTATATTAATGTGGAACAGTTTTGTTAGTAAATCAATGAAATTGACATTTGGAGGGTGCGTGTATTTATATCACATTATGCAGTTTGCAAGCACAAATACGCTGTGAATCGATCCGTGCTGTTCGATGTCATTGAGTGCTGTAAGTAAGAAACAGAACAATAAATGTGAAAAACAACACAAATGGAGACAGGTTTGCAAACACCAATAACATTGAATAGTCTACAGAAACACTGCTTCATTTTCTATGTCCCATTCAGTTAATGATAACTGCTGCTTCAATGTTAGGCTTTAGCGGATTTTCTGTATTTTTCCTACAGACAACATTTGACCTCAAACTACAAAGCTATGGATTGATTCACACTGTTTTTTTTTGCCTTTTGAAGGGTACTGGAAAAACTGGAAAATTGATCTTGAAAGAATCAAAATCAGAATCAGAATCAGAATCAGTCCTTAAAAAGTGCTTGATTTTGGCCTTGGAAAAGGTGTACGAACCCCGGGTTAGTAAATAAAGCTTAAAATCAAAAGCCTTTTGTGCATTAAAAATGTAAGTTTGTTACTTAAAGGCCTACTGAAAGCCACTACTACCGACCACGCAGTCTGATAGTTTATATATCAATGATGAAATCTTAACATTGCAACACATGCCAATACGGCCGGGTTAACTTATAAAGTGACATTTAAAACTTCCCGGGAAATATCCGGCTGAAACATTGCGGTATGATGACGTATGCGCGTGACGAAGTCCGAGTAACGGAAGTTATGGTACCCCGTAGAATCCTATACAAAAAGCTCTGTTTTCATTTCATAATTCCATAGTATTCTGGACATCTTTTGCAATTTGTTTAATGAACAATGAAGGCTGCAAAGAAGACAGTTGTAGGTGGGATCAGTGTATTAGCAGCGGACTACAGCAACACAACCAGGAGGACTTTGTTGGAGCGCTAGCCGCGCTAGCCGCCGACCTCACCTTGACTTCCTACGTCTCCGGGCCGCCAAACGCATCGGGTGAAGTCCTTCGTCCTTCTGCCGATCGCTGGAACGCAGGTGAGCACGGGTGTTGATGAGCAAATGAGGGCTAGCTGGCGTAGGTGGAGAGCTAATGTTTTTAGCATAGCTCTGTGCGGTCCGGTTGCTAAGTTAGCTTCAATGGCGTGGTTAGCACAGCATTGTTAACCTTCGCCAGCCTGGAAAGCATTAACCGTGTAGTTACATGTCCACGGTTGAATAGTATTGTTGATTTTCTATCTATCCTTCCAGTCAGGGGTTTATTTCTTTTGTTTCTATATGCAGTTAAAGCAAGATGCTATCACGTTAGCTCGTAGCTAAAGCATTTCGCCGATGTATTGTCGTGGAGATAAAAGGCACTGAATGTCCATTTCGCGTTCTCGACTCTCATTTTCAAGAGGATATAGTATCCGAGGTGGTTTAAAATACAAATCTGTGATCCACAATAGAAAAAGGAGAGTGTGGAATCCAATGAGCCAGCTTGTACCTAAGTTACGGTCAGAGCGAAAAAAGATACGTCCATCACTGCCTCTCAAGTCATTCACTGTAACGTTCCTCATCTACGAATCTTTCATCCTCGCTCAAATTAATGGGGTAATCATCACTTTCTCGGTCCGAATCTCTCTCGCTCCATTGTAAACAACGGGGAATTGTGAGGAATACTAGCTCCTGTGACGTCACGCTACTTCCGGTACAGGCAAGGCTTTTTTTTTTATCAGCGAGCAAAAGTTGCGAACTTTATCGTCGATTTTCTTTACTAAATCCTTTCAGCAAAAATATGGCAATATCGCGAAATGATCAAGTATGACACATAGAATGGATCTGCTATTCCCGTTTGAATAAAAAATAATAATTTCAGTAGGCCTTTAAGCTCAGAGACTTTTAGCTAATTGGTATAGTAATTCAGCATTAGCAGCATTAGTTTTAACCCTGCATAGGTATAATAGTACACTTCTTCCTAATTTAAAATTCTTGCAGGGTTGATGTCAATTTGACCAGCAAAAGCTGGGGAGTTTATATTCGGGACCGTGACTAAACATGTCACAAATGAAGGTTACTGAACATTCTTTATTTTCTGGACCATAGGGCGCACCAGATTATAAGGCGCACTGCTGATGAGTGGGTCTGTTCAGGTTGTTTTTCATACAAAAGGCGCATTTTTTTCTAAATCTAAATAATTTTCCTTGTGGTCTACATCAGTGGTCCCCAACCACCGGGCCGCGGCCCGGTACGATTGGTACCGGGCCGCACAAGAAATTAAAAAAAAAAAGTTTTTATTTTTTTTTTTTTATTATTATTATTTTTTAATTAAATCAACATAAAAAACACAATATATACATTGTATATCAATATAGATCAATACAGTCTGCAGGGATACAGTCTGTAAGCACACATGATTGTATTTCTTTATAAAAAAAAAAAAAAAAAAATTTATTTTTTTTAATTTCACCCCCACCGTGGGACAAATTTTCAAGTGTTGACCGGTCCGCAACTACAAAAATGTTGGGGACCACTGGTCTACATAACGTGTAATGGTGGTTCTTTGGTCAAAATGTTGTATGGATTATACTTCACAGATCATCTTCAAGCCACTTTCTGACAGTCGCTTCAGGATGCGCCGTCCTATTTACGTGGCTTACCTTCGACGGCGTCTTTTCTCCGTCATCTTTGTTGTAGCGGTGTAGCGTGCAAGGACGGAAGTGGAAGAAGTTTAATGACATTCAGACTTTACTTAAATCAACAACGGAGCAGCATCTCCTCATCCGTGGTTCACTAGTGCAACAACAATGCCGGAAAGGTGTCCTGTGATAAACCGTCCGACCAGAACTCTATAATAACTAAAGTTCCTTGGGTGAATAATGTAAACTCACTACACCGGTATGTTTTAGCGCTTCCATAGAAAGATATAAATTAGAACTTTACACTACGTTATATTACAAATGGCAACAGCAAAGGATAAATGTCCCGTAACAAGCAGATAGAGAAAAAGAAGAAGCTTATTGACTACGGTAACGGCACGGACTACAGTGGTGGACGTGCGCAAATTTTCAGGTCTTATGCATATCTCAAATACACATGAGCAGGTACCAGAAGGTAAGAAAAGCTTTTTTGCATAATATTGTGAAACAAAACACCAGATAATATGTCTGCAAATGGGTGCCATTTTGCGGTCCTTATACCCACACCATAGTAATACTTGTAACTCTGACTACGGTAGCCGTAATGGGCCGACAATCCATCATGTGGTGCGGCTTCAAAGTCGTACTGTAGTGGAATTTGTGACTTTTGAACTATATTTCCTGTCTATTAAGAATGTCTGCTCATTTCATTTCTCTTCTATTCTTTACCATTGAAGGACCAGATGTAGGACAAAGTTGAATATGGAGTCGCTCGGACCATTCTACAAAATGTTTTGATTGTCTAAGCATGACTAAGGGATTCAAGGATGTTGCAAAACAAACAGGTCGAAAACAACGGGACCTTGACGCATGAGGGAAACAGATAAAATGGCCAAGTGACAAGGGCTGAGGGAGATTGCTTGATTCTTGTGTCCTCCAGAGGATGTTTGTTTGTCTGCATGGACAGCTCAATCCGACTTTGCACTTTTGACTATGGGTAAATAAACTTTTTGTACTAAACTCACTTTTGTTGCTGTTTAAGCTTCGGACAATCCACTACAGTACTAAAGCATTTTGACATATTTTTGAGTGCTGTGTGTAATGTTCTTTATTTTCAATGGAACATAACAAATGTTGGTGTTGTTTACTGACGTCATATTGCAGTCTACACGTATCTCTTTTGTGTGACTGTCATCTACTGGTCACACTTATCATCACGCCATGTACCAAATAAAATTGCTTCGATGTCGGTAAGCACAACCACCGGGTTATAAGGTGTGCTGTCGATTTTTGAGAGAATGGAACGATTTTAAGTGCGCCTTAAAGTCCGAAAAATTTGGTACATTTGGTTTGACATTTAGGCATTTTGATGTGTAAATTCTGGAGTTATGTATATGTGAAGTTAAAGTTTGTTTACTGAGTCATGGCTGAAGAACAGTCTGTCAAAGCTATGTGTTAGCACTACAGAGAAGGTGCATTAACACATAAAAATCTAATTGTGTTATTTTGGGTGTGGGTAACGGCAGATATATTTGTACATATGTTTTCTTGCAGAGAAAATAACTAATACATTTGCCATCATGAAGCAACAGGCAATCAGTACGATAAGTCACCAAAAACCAAAACTTATGTTTACATTTATGTTGATGTTTCAGTCGGTGACCTGATAGAAAGATGGCCTGCTCTTGTTGACTTAGCTCGACTAAATTTTTTTGCATAAGAGAATTTGCAATGTGCGTTATTTTGGAATAGACTCTACACCAGACCTGGGCAAAATACGGATTTTCAATCCGGCCCGCTGAACATTCTACATCATTTTCTTAGACCTTTAACACCAAAACTGTAGCCGCCATTATGATGTGCGTATATTTTAAATTACCGTAAGTCTTGAACTATAGAACATATTTCAATGGTTGAAATCTGCACTTTTGAGTGCTACAGGAGTTATTACGGTAATCTACGTCACAGCAGCTCAGACGAGGAACAAAGCAGAGTGGGCGGGGTTTGTTTTCAGAGCAGCCAGCCCGAAACTTATGTGTCAGGAACAGATGCGGAAGCAAATTTTTACAACAAATGTATGCATAAAAGTGATAATACATAACATTGTAGGTGTTCATTACCCTTGTTTGTTTGTTAGATTTTTGTTCTGTTTTGCTTGATTGTAAAATATTGTCAAAGCGTGGACTGTGAGGGTTTTGTTTTCCCGAGATGCAAGTAAAGCTGGATCGGACATGGCGTTAGGGTAAGGACATCTTTATTCTAAAACTAACAAAAGGAATAAACAAAAAGCGCGCACAAGGGCGGAAGTACACACTTGGCTAATGAAAACAAATCTAGCACAAAGGCAAAAACTATGAACATGAAACAAAAATCACTAACTGTGGCATTAATAACAAAAACTTACTTGACAGAGGAGGAATCTATGGCATGGAACACGTGATCAATGGCGTAACAGGGGTAGTATGGATAATGTCACCAGGCCGATCAACAGAAAAAGACAGGCTTAAATAACAGTGACATGATAAGTGACAGGTGCGCGAGTGCAAAACGTGAGACAGGTGCGTGACATGAGGACAGGTGAAAACTAATGGGTTGGCATGGAAACAAAACAAACAAGAGTGCACAAAGGGTCCAAAAACCAAACCGAACATAACCGAAACAAAACATGATCACACCGACATGACAGATATGTCTATCGAGGAGCGGGTCTGAGAAGTAAAAGATGTTGTTAATATTCAGTGTTTTATTGTTCATAGTTAATATTGTAAATCCCACTTTCTTTATTTTCATGTACATTTTTGGGTGTCCCATTCAGTAAAAAACTGTACAATTCTTTATTACGTTTTGTTGAGGTGGTCCGTCATGACGTTTGTAGAACTCTATCGGACATTGTGACTTTTGGTATTAGTGTTCCTGAAAAAAAGGGACCCAAACACACATACTGTACAGCAGATTTTTACAGCTAACGGTGTATATATCATTTATACACACATACACATTGGCCCCCGAGTCACATTTTTCTCTCCATGTGGCCCCCCGAGTCAAAATACAGCTCTGCTGTACACAATAACAAGTTATGCCTATTTGAGCTTTTGTTTTATTGTATATAGATAGCCGAGATTTCAGAAGGATCACCACTGTTGGAGACTATTCGTTCATGGCAAAGCTGGACCAGTTATCCCCGAAAATAATGTCCTTGCTGTCCTCAAGGCAATGGGCTGTAAAAATGAATAGCCAGTGCAAACAAAAGATCGTGCTTGAGGTATGAATGCATTAAAAATAGGTAATTTCATAGAGGACAATATAATTTTTTCCCCCCAATAGATAGTTAGTATTTTTTTTTACCATGATTTACCTGTTTTACACTGGCGGCATAAGTATTGCATGTGTGTTTGCGGAACGTGTTGGTTTACAATGTTGACAGGTTAGAGCTTTCAGACCGGCGCTGCATTTCTTGAGTTCAGGAGTCTCGCCTATTTTCTCCACGAGCAGCTGAATGTATCAATAAAATGTCCTAGACCTAGACATACAACTTGAAAGACACAGAAGTCACACCAAGCTGCCACCATGTGCAGCTCATACCTCAGGTGTGAAAAAAGGCATTATACATCTCGGACTGTCTGTAATGCTGTGCTGCTCTGTGTGACTGGACAGTGAATAACAGATCTAGGTGGCCAGAAATGCAATTTAAAAAATCAACTATAAAATTGTCGGCAGCTGTTTACAACCCTCATTCTGATAAGGGAACAACAGTATGTCAGATTTAGGGCTGAGCCTAAAAGAAAGATCAATAGCAACTATATTAAATTGGAAAATATATAAAAAAATATATATAAATATAAATAACAGAGTAATTGTAGGATTTTTCTTTTTTTTTTCTTCTTCTTTTTTTTTAAATTGACATCCAGCATCAGACATTACTATCCATTACATCTTATTCACATACATCATTTACATACTTGCCAACCTTGAGACCTCCGATTCCGGGAGGTGGGGGGTGGGGTGGGGCGGGGTTGGGGGCGTGGTTAAGAGGGGAGGAGTATATTTACAGCTAAAATTCACCAACTCGAGTATTTCATATATATGTATATATATATATATATATATATATAAATATATATATATATATATATATATATATATATATATATATATATATATATATATATATATATATATATATATATATATATATATATATATGTATGAAATACTTGACTTTCAGTGAATTCTAGTTCTATATATATTTATTTTATTATACATATAAATAAAAGAAATACTTGAATTTCAGTGTCCCGGAGGCTATCCAGTAGATGGCAGTATTGTCCTGTTTAAGAGTGTCACAACATTGCTGTTTACGGCAGACCAACTGCTTTACGGTAGACGAAAACGTGACTGCTGTTGTTGTGTGTTGTTACCGCGCTGGGAGGACGTTAATGAAACTGCCTAACAATAAACCCACATTAGAAACCAAGACCTCGCCCTCGATCATGCTACAGTTATAACGTGATTGGGCAGGCACGCTGTTTATATCGTGGGAAAGCGGACGTGAAAACTGACTGTCGCCGCTGTCCCCACTCAGGTCTGCACGGAGCTGGAGGGGGCGTGGCCTCCAGCTCCGGCTGAATTCCGGGAGAGTTTCGGTAGAAAATTTCTTCCGGGAGGTTTTTGGGAGAGGCGCTGAGAGTCTCCCGGAAAATCCGTGAGGGTTGGCAAGTATGATCATATATCTGTTGTCTGCCCTAAATGTCAAAATATTTTTTGTTTATATCCCAACCATACCGCCCCAGGATTTTGCTTTTTTTTTTTTTTAATTACTTTTCTTTTAACTTTGTAACTGCATTTTTATGATACTTTTGAAAAGACGAAATTCTAACGCTACTTAAGCAAGGTAAGTAAGTAAATTTTATTTATAAAGCCCTTTTCACAGATAAAATCAAAAAGCACTGTACAAAACATAGGTGAAGTAAAACAACCATTGAATTAAAACAACTGGGGCAACATCAAAAAAAGAATACAAAGTGGATTCAAATTGATAGTTAAAAGGTGCATTAACTAAAATCTTTAGACAAAAGATAAGATTTTAAATGTTTCTTAAAAGTGTCAACACAGTTAAGATCACGGAGGGACTGGTGCAAATTGTTCCGGAGTCTGGGAGCTATAGCCTGGAATGCCAGGTCTCCACGGGTCTTAAAACGAGTTTTGGGGATCTTTAGAAGACCCTGGCCTGAAGACCGGAAGAGTAGGGGCATAGCAAGTCAGTGATGTACTGAGGGGCCCCACCATGCAACGCACGGAATGTCAGGACTAAAATCTTAAACTCAATGCGGAATTTAACTGGTAGCCAATGAAGACTGGATAAAATGGGGGTAATATGGACTGTCCTGGGTGCACCGGTCAAAAGTCTGGCAGCCGCATTTTGTACAGTCTGAAGTCTCTTTAGCGCTGACTTGTTGAAAAGATATGTTAGCTTTCTTCAAAATGATCAATTCGTTATTTTGATTATCAATTTAAAATCTATTATGGTACCGTTTTTGGATGTAATTATCAAAAGCCCATCTTTCTGGAAGAACAGTTCAACATTCACAGGACGATTGTGTGGAGAGAAGGTTGCTATCTGTAGCTTAGTCGGGTATTTCAGGGAAAAAGAAGAGGGCCCCTTCAAAGAGCAGGTAAATCAAACCCCACCTTTCTATTAAATACTGGAGTGAATTAATTGACTCATGTTATGTTCAACATATGGTGAATGTTTATATTCAACAAGGAGAAAGCGAACCACCAGGTTTAAGTAAATAATGGTTGAGTCCATAATAAATTAAGGAGCCTTAGTTGGACATTCGCATATGGACTGGGGTAACTCTCACGAGAATAGGCAATAAATTCAGACTTCGGAATGCAAAAGAGATAGCTCCATCCTGGAGGAAAGACTCCATGTCTATCTTCACGTCAACTTTAAAGTTATAACATATAGAGGTTGTTTTAGGGTCACTTACACATGAACATATCCTTACATGTTCAGGTTGTACTCTCCTGAAGGAATATAAGAGGGTGGTTCGGCTCCTCCAAGTTAGGAGTCCTTCATTTTTTGACCTGAGCTCCTCCAGGTACTGATGACCTGTATAATGACGCTCGCTTTTGATAAAGCAATTTTTTGTTCAGCAAAGCGTCTCCGACGTCTCTTTTGATCCAGTCGCACTGCCATGTCGCCCTTCTGCCCGGGAGAGGGTGACAAGACCAGAAATACACATCAATAAAATTACTTAAAACATTAAAATTGCTTCTGATCAACCAGGATGATGTTATTAAGGAAGTGATGAAGATTGTGGCGACGAGAGGTGCCATAACATCTGTTCCTGCCTGAGTGAGGATCTTACTTGAGGAAACAGAAGTCAAAACAGACCTGGAAGTACGCAGAACCTGTGCCATGCTAATGGGTATGATATCCGCACTCAACCTTAGCAACCCAAAAGAATGGATCTGCTATCCCCGTTTAAATAAAAAACATTCATTTCAGTAGGCCTTTAAATTGATCCATGCAAATTGTTACATCACTTGTTTTAAGTTGAGCCGGCATATCAATATATACTATACCGATTGTATGAATTACCCAGAACTTCTGGGTAATTCTGTGTACTGTGCACTAATTAAAATAACACCATTAAAATAGGCCTACTGTATATCGTTTTAAATTTCACAAATAAACTTTTCCAACCAATTATGTTAAATGTCCAAACATATTCTGACTCTTTAGAACTGTAGGGATACCATATTAGGGTGACATATATATTTTGTGTGCGTGTTGGTTTGTGAGTGCTTAGTGAAGTGCCAAGGGACTGTGCTGTATAGTCTGCTCCTCAGGGCTTCCATGATTAAAGCACTGAAGACTCTTTTAATCTCTGTGTTTTCTCCACTTCTCCGTTTTTCTCCGGAGTCTTTTTTGCTTCCAGCTTTGACAAAAGCCTCTTTCAGCTCACCGCTATTCATCATGCCGGGAGATTGGATCATTTTTATTTTGGAGATGTACAATATCATGAAATAATATAGATAATTCAGAAGTATCCTGTTGGTTTGCAATGTAAAAATACAATTATATGTGTGTTTGTGTGTTAAACTTATATGTTGGGGTTTTGTTAGCAACTTCCTGTGTTTATGATCACTTCCTGTCCCAGTGCTCTTTGTTATTTCAGTATTTCCTGTTTGGTCTGTGTTTTGAAGCATCTTATACTTTCTGTTGCATGTTGTACAAGCACACCTGATGCCATACTTGCCAACCCTCCCGAATTTTCCGGGACACTCCCAAATTTCAGTGCCTCTCCCGAAAATCTCCCGGGACAACCATTCTCCCGAATTTCTCCCGATTTCCAGCCGGACTTAAGGCACGCCCCCTCAAGGTCCGTGCAGACCTGAGTGAGGACAGCCTCAAATACAACAATGAGTAGAGAGGAGTGTTTTGTGTGTATACATTACCGTTCAAAAGTTTGGGGTCACCCAAACAATTTTGTGGAATAGCCTTCATTTCTAAGAACAATAGACTGTCGAGCTTCAGATGAAAGTTCTCTTTTTCTGGCCATTTTGAGCGTTTAATTGACCCCACAAATGTGATGCTCCAGAAACTCAATCTGCTCAAAGGAAGGTCAGTTTTGTAGCTTCTGTAACGAGCTAAACTGTTTTCAGATGTGTGAACATGATTGCACAAGGGTTTTCTAATCATCAATTAGCCTTCTGAGCCAATGAGCAAACACATTGTACCATTAAAACACTGGAGTGATAGTTGCTGGAAATGGGCCTCAATACACCTATGTAGATATTGCACCAAAAACCAGACATTTTCAGCTAGAATAGTCATTTACCACATTAGCAATGTATAGAGTGTATTTCTTTAAAGTTAAAACTAGTTTAAAGTTATCTTCATTGAAATATATATATATATATATATATATATATATATATATATATATATATATATATATATATATATATATATATATATATATATATATATATATATATATATATATATATATATATACTGTATATGTATTTTAATATATATATATATATACTGTATATGTATTTTAATATATATATATAAATATATATATATATATATATATATATATATATATATATATATATATATATTAAAATACATATATATATATATATATATATATATATATATATATATATATATATATATATATATATATATAAATACATATACAGTATATATATATATATATATATATATATATATATATATATATATATATATATATATATATATAGCTAAAATTCAGTGAAAGTCAAGTATTTATTTTATTTATACATATATATATATATAAGAAATATTTGAATTTCAGTGAATTCTAGCTATAAATATACTCCTCCCCCCTTAAACCCGAACTTGGAGGTCTCAAGGTTGGCAAGTATGCCTGATGCTCATTATTAATTAGTTCTATTTAGTTCCACCTGGTTCCTTCCTTAGGTGCTGGATCATTTTACTTTGTAAACTGTTGGTATGCGATAAGTGTTTGTTCACTGCTTCCTTTGACAATTAAACCTAGTTTTACCTGCATTCTGCCTGCCATTCTCTGCATCCTCGGGGTGAGACTGCAAGAAACGCTATCCAGACTGTGACAGAATGTTCCAACCAGTGAGTGACCCGCAGGGATTTCTATCACCCATGGGCTTGACAAGATTTTTGCCCTGATAGCCACATGGAAGAATTGTCCAACTTCTCCTCAAGCTGTTGGTCTTTCTAGGGATGTCTGGGATCCGTTCCTTTTGGGGGGGGTGGGGCGCAGGGGGATCTGAGTAACTGGGGAGGCACAGCTACTTCCTGCTCCAGTGAGTTCGTCCGCGACGCCGCTACCATGCCTCCCTGCTTGGATGACCTCATCAGAGACATCGCTACCGGGACTCCCTTCTGCTTTGGTGAGGTCGTCCGTGACGCCGACACTGTTCCGTCCTGTCCAGACAAGGCCGCCGCCTGTCTCTCACAGCAGGGTTGTCGGCTGAGCTTCCTCGCCTGCTCCAGAAGCGCCCGTCTGGCATTGGTTTTACTCCAGTTTGGCAACCCTTCGCCATTTTTACCTCCACCCTTCCTTAGTTTTGGACATTTTGGTTTCTTTAAGGACTGACTTAGAACGTCTGGAATCCGTTATATGATCTGATATGATTAATGATCTTTCATGACTATTGTGTTTTTATTATGAACTTCCTGTGCTTAGTATCACTTCCTGTCCTGGTGTGCTTGTTTTGTCAGCATTTCCTGTTTGGTCTGTGTTTTAAAGCACCTTATACCTTCTGTACCAGCACACTTGATGCTCATTGTTAATTAGTTCTATTTAGTTCCACCTGGTTCCCTCCTTCAGGGGTGGATCATTTTACTTTGTAGACCGTTGCTTGGTGTGCTGTTATTGTTTGTTCACTGTTTCGTGTGGCAATTAAACCTAGTTTACCTGCCTTCCGCCTGCTGTTCTCTGCATCCTTGGGGTCACGCTGCAAGAAACGCTCTCTAGGATGTGAGAACGGATGCCAGCTAGTGTGGCTGTATGACCTGTGATACCTCAACACTTTTACAGCAGTGCTGGACAATAAAGTGAGAGCCTATAGCTCATTGGCTAGCACTGCTCAAATAACTCAATCGATGGAGATTTTTTAACCCTGGTTCGAGCCAAGTGTGTTCAGGGCTCTGTGCAGGATGACCCCTGTTAAGTGCATGTGCAATTTGAACTAATTTGATATAATGTCGCCACAATGATAGCCCCATTACAGTGGGGTGAAGAAAAGGATTACAGGTTTGAACATACATGTAACAATGGACTCTTCAACTCTTACAAGATAATGGAAATAAATCCTGACAAGTCCCAGAGGAGAAGTGGTCTGTAATTAGCTTAACAGAGAAGTGTGTTTGAAAATCAATTTAGTAATTACCTTGCAATTTAGAATTACTGTATTTATAATGCCGTTGCGCAGTATTCCCACGATTCCTTGTGAATAACTGCAGGTTAATTTAGAAATAGCAGTAATCTACATCATGGAAGCGTTCAGCCGTACATAAAATGTAGGATCGGGGAAAATGCGTGGAAATGGTAAGATATTTATTCAGATTCACAGACACAACTAGAATTTTCTTAATAAATTCGTATTTTCAAAAGAACGGTTTGTTCACATTTGGCCGTAATTCCACAAAGGACAACCGAAGTACTAAAATGGCAGCAACGGTGGTAACAAAGGATGAGCATGTTTACTTCTGTCACGACAAACGCATGTTTGTGCGCGGATCGTTTCTCCAAGATGCAGGTGGAACTCCGGAGGCAGTGTGCAGGTAGGACAATGATTTATTTTCCATCAATCAGTCCATAATACAAAAATGCGGGAAGATTACAAACAAACACAAGAAGAGCGTGCCGATTGCACGGGGAGCTGAGGCAAAAAGCTAGCACTGGAAAGCTAACATAGAAACAGGAATCAAAGGAGTACTAATGTAACTTGTTGCAGGAGCAAACTAAATAGCCATGCCAAGTGTCGTGAAAGGCAGGAATAAATAGCTCTCTGATTAGTGCCCGGGAGCAGGTGAGCGTCCCCAACACTAATCAGACGTAGGTGAAAATAATCAGCACCCATGGCAACAAAGAAACACAAACCTTGGGTGCTGAAACAGAACAAAGGGAGTCTTGAACTAAAACAAAACATGATCCGGGAAACGGATCATCACAACTCCATTATTAAGAACTATGTTGTTTAAATGAAATTTGACATCTGCAGTAAGAAAGTTCAATGCGGCCGTAATGGATGTCCCTACCTTTGCAGCCTAACTAGGTTCTAAAGAATCAGGCATGGCTGGACTATTTTGAACAAAAAATGAGATAAAGGTCATTTAAATTCCTGGCCGACAAAGTCCAGCCTGGATTCTGCTCCCACGTAGCATCACTATCATATGCTAGACCGGCTCGCTCATCCCCCTCCAAAGCCTCCAACTTAGCTTGAAGTGCACCTTAAAAAAAATATGACTTTGATATGCCCTCTTCATAGTTTTCCATTTTATAAGTCACCGTTCAAGCACCGGCACCATGTCTTAATGTATCGATTTGGTACTATCATCGATTGAAATGTTAGCTGTAAGGTGCACGCACGTGAATAAAGAAAACTTCATGTTTTGTTTTTAAATAAGGTTTGAAAACCTCTGATAATGTTGAACATTTGTTATGAAACAAGCTCAGTTTTACCCCACCACACACAAATGTGGAGGCTGGAATTTTTTAATATCTCCACTCTAGTCGGAATTTTCAAAACGTTCCTTTTTAAGGATGCATCCTTTTAAGGTGCTGGATGATAACATGTATAGGACTTTTGAGTGTGAACAATAGGCAAAAATGCATAAAAAATAGGCATTTTTTATTATTTGTTTTTATTTATGTTTACATGGACATGCAGGCAAATTATGCACGGTGTATAAAGGAAGCTGCGGGGGCCTCGTTATACGTGAAGAAGTGCATGTAAAACTTGAATCGATGAATTATAGAGCACTTAATATAAAATGTTATATAATCATTTTATTAGAATACAATGGGGAACTTCTCAGACTATTATCAATGTCTTCCATGGCGCAAAGTGTTAGTTTCTGGTAGTTCTGCGTACTACGATTGAATCCCGGTCGAGGTTGTGCCAGGAACATGTGCAACTTTGTAATTGAAAATTTGATGAATGTATTTCCCATGAATCCGTTTTAGTACATTTTTACATAAATGAAGTACTAAAAAAAAAAAAATTGAGCCTCAAAATCAAATTCAGCATCGGTTTCCCACTTCAGCAGCTGTGGCTATAAACATGGCCTTAGTTGTGGCATCTTTACACAACAATTGCCTCACTGATTTTCACGACATCCTTTTTGTGGATAGGTGGAACTTTTGCAAAGCAAGAACCCATTAAAACATGGTCCATATTACTATAAACATGTAATTTATGTTCTCCTTCTGTATTGGTTTGTGCTGAGTGTAACCACCAAGCCTAGCAAATGGTTTGTTTCATTCACGCCCGACCACACGTCAGTATATTATTATAATAATGTTACTTTAGAGAGCTGCTTTGCTTGAATAATTCATTATTTATGTAGTTTGTTGAGCAGCTGTATAAAAAGTGACACAATTGTTCTAGCATTTTTCCTGTAGGGCCAATCCACCTTTTCCCCAACAGTGGAATCTCTTACTGCCTCTGAACTACTATAGGTCAACCTTGACAAAGTCGACCTCAATTATGCTTGTAGTACTTTAGTTTTTTGTATGAATATATGTTTGTCCGTCTTATACCGTCCTTGATAACCCTCCTTGCAAATTTGCATAGCGTGCCCTCCTATTTTCACTTAAAGTATATATTGTATAACATTTGAATTGTCTTGTGCAGAAGGAACCCATCTCTAGTTGAAACAGGATGATTCGTTCAAGGTTGTACTGGTATACATACTTTATAGTGGACAGTTTACTTTTTCCAAACTTACAGACATGGCGTTTCTCTTTGTGCATGTCAGCCATCAGCACACTAGTAAACCCACGATGGAGTTCTGTCTACGATTACACTGCCGAGACAGTAGTAGGGATATCAGGTTGAGCCTTCAGGGGAAACACACCAGGCATATCGTGACTTTCTGAGGTATTCAACCTTCAATTCTTCTCTGTCTTGAAACTCTGTCCAGACGTTAAAAAAAGTGTTTTTTTCTTCATTTTAGTATTTGGCAGGGTTTGTTGTAAATATGTTGTGTAACTATTTGCCATCCACTGCTCTAATTTGGACATCATATTTTATACACAGCTATAATGGCTGGATGTACATGAACACATTATTGTATATTACCATCAGGGATGGGTACCAAATTTGGTACTTTTATAGGGTTATACCAATCGATTTGCATAAACTCAAACGATGACATGTTTCAATATCTTCGCAGAGTGTACTCAGCTGGACGCCTTTAAAGGCCTACTGAAATGACTTTTTTTTTTTAAAACTGGCATAGCAGATCCATTCTATGTGTCATACTTGATCATTTCGCGATATTGCCATATTTTTGCTGAAAGGATTTAGTAGAGAACAACGACGATAAAGATCGCAACTTTTGGTATCTGACAAAAAAAAGCCTTGCACCTACCGGAAGTAGCGTGACGTAGTCAGTTGAACATTTCCGCAAAGTTCCCTATTGTTTACAATGATGGCGGCCAGAAGTGAGAGCGATTCGGACCGAGAAAGCGACGATTTCCCCATTAGTTTGAGCGAGGATGAAAGATTTGTGGATGGGGAAAGTGCAAGTGAAGGACTAGTGGGGAGTGGAAGCGATTCAGTTAGGGAAGATGCTGTGAGAGGCGGGTGGGACCTGATATTCAGCTGGGAATGACTACAGCAGTAAATAAACACAAGACATATATATACTCTATTAGCCACAACACAACCAGGCTTATATTTAATATGCCACAAATTAATCCCGCATAACAAACACCTAGGTGTTTGTTATGCTAGCTCCTAGCTCCTAACTCCTAGCTCCCGTCCATATAACCCGCCAATACAATTCAAACACCTGCACAACACACACAATCACTCAGCCCAAAGGACCGTTCACCTAACCCAAGGTTCATAAAGCTTATATATTTACCCAAAGTTACGTACGTGACACGCACGTACGGGTAAGCGATCAAATGTTTGGAAGCGCAGCTGCATACTCACGGTACCACGTCTATGTATCCAAATCAAAGTAATCCTGGTAAGAGTCTGTGTTGTCCCAGTTCTCTACAGGTGTCTGTGTATCGAAGTCAAAGTCTTCCTGGTAAGAGTCTCGGTTGTCAGAGTTCTTCGATCTTGACTGCATCTTTCGGGAATGTAAACAATGAAACACCGGCTGTGTTGTGTTGCTGACTTCCCTCGCAAAATACTCCGCTTCGCACCGACAACTTTCTTCTTTGCTTGCTCAGCTTCTTTCTCCATAATGCAATGAACAAATTGCAACAGATTCACCAACACAGATGTCCAGAATACTGTGGAATTATGAGATGAAAACAGAGCTATTTTGTATTGGCTTCAATGGGGTACCGATACTTCTGTTTCACTGGCTACGTCACGCGCATACGTCATCATCCAAAGGCGTTTTCAACCGGAAGTTTAGCGGGAAATTTAAAATTGCACTTTATAAGTTAACCCGGCCGTATTGGCATGTGTTGCAATGTTAAGATTTCATCATTGATAAATAAACTATCAGACTGCGTGGTCGGTAGTAGTGGGTTTCAGTAGGCCTTGAAGTAATGTTACAATTTTCCATGCCAACAAATCAAGATGAAGGCGATCAAAAGTACACAAAGGCTCTATTTTTCAAAATACACTAGCAAGATGCTAATTTACATTGACTTTGCAACAGACATGCTACCAATTAGCATTAGCAATTTTAACACCTCCAAATTTAGTAACAAAAACTACAATTAGTTATATAGATTTTTTGTTTTGGATGTTTTTTGCTGCAGATGTTACAAATACTGTAATATTGTACATGGTAATTGGGATTTGTTATATATTGTCTATATTATATAATAATATAATATATCAGTATATCTTGTATACTGTATATGTAATATGTAAATATTACATATATGTTATATTTTATATTGCTACTATGGTACATTTTTAGTCTACTTTATACCTGCATTATCCTTTCCATCCTTACCCTTACCCTACTGTGTGGAACAATTTCCCTTGTGGATCAATAAAGTTTGTCTAAGTCTAAGATGCATGTTAGAATGAAATGGCAAGTGTGTAATAAATACAATACTTACAGTATTAACAATTTTAGGGGTTCAACGAGAAAAAAAACTGGCACCTTCAAGGTAATGGCAAAGACTACTTCCTGGCTAAGGCAACACACCATAGTCTATACAATACTGCCATCTAACGTCTAACGGAAATGCAACTGCATGCAAAGTCTACTTTATAATATAGTATACTACACAGTGATGGGCAGTAGCCTACAAGTAGGGATAGTTACGTATCTCAACTACATTTCACATAAGTGTGGCCAGTTGTTCTCAGTTGTTTACTCTGTAAACCAAACGGATCTCCCCTTTGAAGACGTTCACACATGTTTAAGACCACACATTCATGTGAGTTAAGTTCATGAAACGTTTTACTACAGATAACAATTATCGACTGTTCCCAGACAACACACAAGTCATTGTGCTTTTTTGTCAAAATCTACAAAACTGCTGTTTTTTTGGGGTTTTTTTTAGCGTATTTTTCGGAGTATAAGTCGCACCGGAGTATAAGTTGCACTTGCCGAAAATGCATAATAAAGAAGGGAAAAAACATATATGAGTCGCACTGGAGTATAAGTCGCATTTTTGGGGCAAATTTATTTGATAAAAGCCAACACCAAGAATAGACATTTGAAAGGCAATTTAAAATAAATAAAGAATAGTGAACAACAGGCTGAATAAGTGTACGTTATATGACGCATAAATAACCAACTGAGATTGTGCCTGGTATGTTAACGTAACATATTATGGTAAGAGTCATTCAAATAACTATAACATATAGAACATGCTATACGTTTACCAAACAATCTGTCACTCCTAATCGCTAAATCCCATGAAATCTTATACGTCTAGTCTCTTACGTGAATGAGCTAAATAATATTATTTGATATTTTACGGTATTGTGTTAATAAATTCACACATAAGTCGCTCCTGAGTATAAGTCGCACCCCCGGCCAAACTATGAAAAAAACTGCGACTTATAATCCGAAAAATACGGTGTATATATATATACTGTAGGCAGAGAAAATGAATAACAATATAGAGATGGGCTAAGAAAAGGGAAACTAAATATATATATATGTATATATATATATATATATATATATATATATATATATATATATATATATATATATATATATATATATATATATATATATATATATATATATATATATATATATATACACTACCGTTCAAAAGTTTGGGGTCACATTAAAATGTCCTTATTTTTCAATGAAGATAACTTTAAACTAGTTTTAACTTTAAAGAAATACACTCTATACATTGCTAATGTGGCAAATGACTATTCTAGCTGCAAATGTCTGGTTTTTGGTGCAATATCTACATAGGTGTATAGAGGCCCATTTCCAGCAATTATCACTCCAGTGTTCTAATGGTACAATGTGTTTGCTCATTGGCTCAGAAGGCTAATTGATGATTAGAAAACCCTTGTGCAATCATGTTCACACATCTGAAAACAGTTTAGCTCGTTACAGAAGCTACAAAACTGACCTTCCTTTGAGCAGATTGAGTTTTTGGAGCATCACATTTGTGGGGTCAATTAAACGCTCAAAATGGCCAGAAAAAGAGAACTTTCATCTGAAATCTCGACAGTCTATTCTTGTTCTTAGAAATTAAGGATATTCCACAAAATTGTTTGGGTGACCCCAAACTTTTGAACGGTAGTATATATATATATATATATATATATATATATATATATATATATATATATATATATATATATATATATATATATATATATATATATATATATATATATATATATACAGTGGGGTGCAGGGAGGGTGTCCCCAGCTAAATGAAGGATAGTTAATGGTAATAATGGACACTTATTGGTCTGTAGAGAGCGTATAAATTGAGCTAAATGGACCTGGTTCCATTTGTACAGGCACATTACCATTGATATTATACATGTGGGCCCATAGATAGAAATGCCACAGAATCTCCATTCTTATCGAGAGTATCTATTTTGCTGTATATTTATTATTATTATTATTATTATTGTTTCACTTCAATCATTTATTTGTTTCCAGTGTTTTCCCCCTCATTGTGTTCATGGTACCACAAGTTAAAATACATGTTATAAATGATAAATAAATAAATGATAAATGGGTTATACTTGTATAGTGCTTTTCTACCTTCACGGTACTCAAAGCGCTTTGACAGTATTTCCACATTCACCCATTCACACACACATTCACACACTGATGGCGGGAGCTGCCATGCAAGGCGCTAACCAGCACCCATCAGGAGCAAGGGTGAAGTGTCTTGCCCAAGGACACAACGGACGTGACTAGGATTGTAGAAGGTGGGGATTGAACCCCAGTAATCAGCAACCCTCCGATTGCTGGCACGGCCACTCTACCACTTTCGCCACGCCGTTAAAATGTTAAAAAAAAAAACCAGCCAGAGGGCATGTTTCCAGTTTGTGTTTATTATAATAAACAATCTAACTGAGCATGTTTTCACTGCCTATTAGTTCGGTGGAAATTAAGTTGTACATTCAAGGTGCTGTTTGCAACTTCCTTACAGTAAAATTTTTCAAAGCAAAAACATATAACATGAACACCAACACCATTAGTGGTTTGACAGAACACATTTGTTTGACAATTGTCTGTATTTTTTTTACCGGCCGATTGATTGATTGATTGATTGATTGAAACTTTGATGAGTAGATTGCACAGTACAGTACATATTCCGTACAATTGACCACTAAATGGTAACACCCGAATACGTTTTTCAACTCGTTTAAGTCGGGGTCCACGTTAATCAATTCATGGCCGATTAAAATTATTAGTGTTCATGGCTGTCACTCATCGGGCTTCGTCAACACGTACGAAGGGAGAAGCAACGGACAATTTGCAGTTATGTTATTGTCAATTCAATGAAAGCTAACGCTAGCTATCCAAATGGCTACCATTACCTAACAATCCCTAAAGCTAATGCGCGTGCATGTGTTATGTACGTACGTAATTGCTTTATTAAGCCGTGAGAGGGCGGGATACACTGTGTAGAATACATTGGAAAGTTGGCGCCCTCGAGGCATCTGTGTAAATGTCGCAAACAGCCACTTTAAGTTCGGATATACTGTATGCAGTGTTGATGTAGCAAGCTACTTTTGGCTTGTAGCTCGTAGTGTAGCTTGCTCGTAGTGTAGTCTGCGGATCGCAAATCGCTGAGCTACATGTAATCGGGAGTAGATAGTTGCTTAGTTTACTACATTTTCCAAGTAGCTTGCCCATCACTGACAGTACAGTACTTGCAAATGAGACACATAAGTGTAAGAAAGCAAGATAACAACTATACAGCACAGCTCAGTGTTGAATGCCATATGTATATATATATACACAAACGTATACATACACACACACACACACACACACACACACACACACACACACACACACACACACACACACACACACACACACACACACACACACACACACACACACACACACACACACACACACACACACACACACACACACACAGTACAGGCCAAAAGTTTGGACACACCTTCTCATTCAATGCGTTTTCTTTGTTTTCATGACTATTTACATTGTAGATTGTCACTGAATGCATCACAACTATGAATGAACACATGTGGAGTTATGTACTTAACAAAAAGGGTGAAATAACTGAAAACATGTTTTATATTCTCGTTCAAAATAGCCACCCTTTGCTCTGATCACTGCTTTGCACACTCTTGGCATTCTCTCAATGAGCTGGTCACTTCACAGGTGTCATAGTTTTGATGCCTTCAGTGACAATCTACAATGTAAATAGTCATGAAAATAAAGAAAACACATTGAAATGAGAAGGTGTGTGCAAACTTTTGGCCTGTACTGTATATATTATATATATATATATATATATATATATATATATACATAAAAAAAGAGGAAATCATAGGAAGAAAAGAAAGACGCTATAAATGTAAAAAAACAAAAAAACAGCCAAAACTTGAATAATATTGGTCCGGCGTATTCAAGATGGGACTAGGGTCATACGGTATACCGGTATTATTATAGTACCGCAATGCTAATTAATCATATTCGGTACTATACCGCCTCTAAAAAGTACCGGTCCCACCCATTCACTGTAATGATACCAAGTACAGGAGCGTATCTAGTCGATACTACTATGACTAAATCGATATTTTTTAGCATCACAACATTTTCTTTCGTTTTTTTAAAATGTATATTATGTTTATGAACTCAGGAACTACGTCCCTGGACACATGAGGAGTTTGAATATGACCAATGTATGATCCTGTAGAATAGAATAGAATAGAATAGAATGGACTTTATTGTCATTACATTTGCATATAACGAGATTAAGGACTCCAACTTAAGGTGTGGTAATGGGAACAAATATGGGGTAAAAATAATTTACACAACAGATAATGAAGAGAAAACTAACAATTGAAATAAATAGACTACTATCCAATAAAAATAATAAGCAATCCTGTACAATATACAAAACACTACAGAAATACAAAATACTGTACAATATACAGAACAAGACAAGAGTACCGAAGTAATAAATAACAATCAGTGTCGGACGTGTTGCACTCGAAGGGTAATATTGCACAGTAGAATATTAGGGTAGGATATTGTATAGGGGTGATTTATTATTATAAGTTAGAGTTCAAGATGGTGACAGCTCTGTAACGACTTGGTGTCAGATTGATACCCAAATTTGTGGTATCATCCAAAACTAATGTAAAGTATCCAAACAACAGACGAATAAGTGATTATTACATTTTAACAGAAGTGTATATAGAACATGTTAAAAGATAAAGTAAGCAGATATTAACAGTAAATAAACAAGTAGATTTATAATTTATTTTCCACCACTTGTCTTTAATTATGTTGACAAAATAATAGAATGGAAAATGACACAATATGTCACTGCAAATGTCAGCAGCTAAATTAGGAGGAAATTAGTTTGCTTACTTACTATTAAAAGACAAGTTGTCTTGTACGTTCACTATTTTATTTAAGGACAAACTTGCAATAACAAACATATGTTTAATGTACCGTAAGATTTTTTGTTAAAATAAAGCCAATAATGCAATTTTTTGTTAAAATAAAGCCAATAATGCAATTTTTTGTGGTACCCTTTATTTAGAAATGAATCGAAAAGTACATTAATTTTGGTACCGGTACCGGTAGCAAAATATTGGTATCGGGACAACGCTCGTAGGGACTATCAGCGAAGTGCGCAGAGTGGGGGCAGGGATTTGTGCCTGGTGACACAAGATTCCAGTACTTTAAGGTAATAAACACATTAAAGAATACACTAGAGTAGAGTGGCCGTTCCAGCAACTTGAGGGTTCTAGGTTCGATCCCCGCTTCTGCCAACCTAATCACTGCTGTTGTGTCCTTGGGCAAGACACTTTACCCACCTGCTCCCAGTATCACCCACACTGGTTTAAAAATGTTAAAAATGTAACTTATATATTGGGTTTCACTATGTAAAGCGCTTAGAGTCGCTAGAGAAAAAGCGCTATATACCGTATTTTTCAGACTATAAGTCGCAGTTTTTTTCATAGTTTGGGGGTGCGACTTATACTCAGGAGCGACATATGTGTGAAATTATTAACACATTACCGTAAAATATCAAATAATATTATTTAGCTTATTCACGTAAGAGACTAGACGTATAAGATTTCATGGGATTTAGCGATTAGGAGTGACAGATTGTTTGGTAAACGTATAGCATGTTCTATATGTTATAGTTATTTGAATGACTCTTACCATAATATGTTACGTTAACATACCAGGCACGTTCTCAGTTGGTTATTTATGCCTCATATAACGTACACTTATTCAGCCTGTTGTTCACTATTCTTTATTTATTTTAAATTGCCTTTCAAATGTCTATTCTTGCTGTTGGCTTTTATCAAATAAATTTCCCCAAAAAATGCGACTTATACTCCAGTGCGACCTATATATGTTTTTTTCCTTCTTTATTATGCATTTTCGGCCGGTGCGACATATACTCCGAAAAATATGTTAAATATAATTCACTTCACTTCACTATTTCTGATTACCTTCAATTAGCTTTTACCAACAATAATTGTGTGTGCTATTTCTCTCAGAAAACCAGGTTTTAATACACAATAGGAGTATATTATACCAGTGGCCATCTCCTGGCAGCCTGATCACTGTTTGCTTGACAGAAACCATGCAAAGACACACAGATACAGAAGCTTCATTCACAAGAGTGACGGATATCCTGCTTGTTTTGTGTTCCTCTTCTCCATTCACATAATTTAGCTGTCAGCTGGCCTTTTCCCCAGGCAACTACATATGAGAATGAATAATGGATTTTTGCTGGAATATAATTCATTGCCTGAATCAAGTATATTGCTTTCCAAAAAGTGCTGACTTTGCAAAGCCGAGGCATATTTTCCGCCATCTTTTATATGCGTTTCAGCACAGCAAATATTTCCTACTACAAACATTTTTTTTTTTTTTTAATACCAGGGTCTCAACCTGTTTGAGCCATGGTCAGGAAACAAATTGCTCCATTTGGAAAAAAAAAAAAAAAAAGGAATCAAAGCGTGTTAAAAAAGCAGCCTCTTTGGAGGCAAACTGTGTCTTAGCCTCCATACTAAGGTGACAAATTGGATTATTTGCAGGACATTAAGACTACATTCTCACTTGAAACCATATCTTGTTGAAGTCCCCCGGTGTCCCACTGGCCTTCTTTTCCACTACCCTGGACCAGGGCCTCACTTGCCATGATAAAAAAAAAACAAAAAAACATGAATGTGGAGGGGGCGTGGCCTGCAGGCCTGCCGCGGAACGATGTGTGCCAGGACCGGCCTCGAAGACAGCGACAGGTGAGTAGATGGCCCAGGTGGGCCTTGTTATCTATTCACCTGTTGCCTTTATTAGCAGCAGCCTGTATGAGACACGTTGTTGGAGCTGGAGTGGGAGCCAGAGAAAGAGAGAGATACACAGACGCAGAAAAACACTTTCACTATTTTTATGAAAATAAAACATCGTTGTAACCCTGATCCGGGCTCTCGTGGCAGTGTGTGGTGGTCCGAGGAACCCACTAGAGGGCAACGTCTACAATGAATTATATATATATATATATATATATATATATATATATATATATATATATATATATATATATATACACATCAGTGGTGGGCCGTGCGTTTCCCACCTAGCCCTTCAGTGATGTCCGACTTCAATGTTTACCTCGCAAAATACCATGACCATTGCTGGAGAAATACTATACAGAAACACATTTACTGTACAAAACGGGTTATTTTCTGGCACATTTAAAAATCATTAAAACCGCATAAGAAATTAAAACATCTTATGTGGTACTGTCAAAAGTAAAATAGCAAAAAAACATATTAAACATTAAAACAAATTCAGAAATGAAATATTTGAAGTCACAATTTTTAGAAACCATTCAACGCCGTATAAGCCAAACTAAAAACAACATAAGCTAGCTGAATACTTTTAAATATTTAGGGAAAGTAAATTTAAAAATACATTTATCTTTAAATGTGATCATAATTTCTGGTTATGTTAGGCCAGCAGAGAAGGCCTTGCTGGCCCTGACGGCCCACTACTGATATATATATATATATATATATATATATATATATATATATATATATGTATATATATATATATATATATATATATATATATATATATATATATATATATATATATATATATATATATATATGTACGTATGTATGTACGTACGTATGTATGTATGTATGTATATATATATATATGTATGTACTGTATGTATATATATACATATATATATATATATATTATATATATATACATATATACATATATATATATATATATATATATATATATATCCATTTAACTGTGTTATAAACAGTGTTTGGAAAATGACTTTAGAAAATAATGAATCATAGTTTTTTGCCAATAGAAATAATAGAATTACTAAGAGAATAAGTCTTTAATGAATGTGATTATTAATACGAGAAGTAATTGTTACTTTAAAATATATATATATCAATTCAAATATCTGGGATATGCATTTAAGATCTTTCATGAGACCAGAGTGTGTTTATGTGCCTTTAAAAGGTGTTACATATTGCCAAGTGATGTGTGACGTCAGCACCCAGACAAAGCAGCATTAGCTCAGCTGTGTTTGTTAACTCGGACTCGCGGGCAGTTACGGCAGCTCTGTTGAATCTTCTCACTGGATTGTGTTAGTGCTAGTTGATAAAGAGATGGAATGTACTTCATTGACTGTAGTCCCTTTGTCCAAAAACAGGGTATTATTCATTGTAAGCTTGTCACTTCAATTATTGAGTTGTTGTTCATTATTCCCTCGAAGTAGTATGCATGCGTGTACTTATGTGTGTTGTTTGCTGTGTGATGTTGTCTCTTCCTATTCGATGTCATTTCAGTGTGGTGGTTGTTGCTTTCATTACTCACAATATAATTCCTGCATTGAACTTGCTCTGCTTCTGGCGCTGTCTCGTCGACATAAAACCACAACAAAAGTCGCATACCACATTACATCTCGTCTTGCTAACGGCGTAAGGTACGGCATACATAGATTACACGTTACTAGTAAAAGTAATGGTGTTAACGCTGTTATCCTATAACACTGTTAATGTAAATACTGGTTATAAATGTTTTTTTCTATGATTATGATATTTTTTTTGCCATTTATTTGAGTAACAATCACACAATTCGCACACAAACCTAACGCAAGGGCTTCTAAGTCATCATGCCGCCCCTTGTTCATGCCTGTCTGTGGAAGCTGAAGAGGATGAATGCATGACTTACTGGTCTGCTTATTACAATGTCGCTAAAATTATGTTTGCAAAGACATTTTTACACCGTGAAATTTCTAGTTTGTACACTGTGGAATCTACAGGCTGTTTAGTGTTTGTGTGTGACAACGTTATTCTTGATAATAAGACTAAAAATATAGCTGTAGGCGTTAGAGTGCCTCTTGTAGTACTTTGACTTTCCACACGGAAAAGTGGGGGCGATCGTGAGCTAGCAAATGCATTCTACCATGTTTTATCAGCGAGGAAGCCAGCATACTAGGGCTTTTTTTTGTCAGATGCAAGAAAGTTGTTTTAATTGTCTGATCTTTGAATGAATAAATAAATGAATTTAATTGCCAATATGGAGGATTATACATCTAAGGCAGTGGTTCTTAACCTTGTTGGAGGTACCGAACCCCACCAGTTTCATATGCACATTCACCGAACCCTTTAGTGAAAAATAAAATGTTTTTTTTCATATTCAAGACCAAGTTATATGTTTTTGGTAACACTTTAGGATGGGGAGCATATTCTAAGTAACAAAGACTTAATTTAAAGTTATTTGGTTAGGGTTAGGGTTAGAGGGTCAGGGCCAGGGTTAGAGGGTTAGGGTTATAATAAAGCCATGCCGAATAAGGCATTAATAAGTACTTAATAATGACTAGTTAAGAGCCAATATGTTACTAATTTGCATGTTAATAAGCAACTAATTAATGTTCCCCATACTAAAGTGTTACCATGTTTTTTACCGGTGCACAAAATGAACCGTGCATGAACATCACCTTGTTCAAAGAACAAAACCAACACAGTGCATAAACTCACAACAAATTACACACCTGCAAATCAGTGTGACTTCTGCTGTTGTCGTATCTGTAATACGCCGATAGGGAGAAATTTTTATTCACACGATGAGTCGGGTGTGTTTTGACCCCCACCGAACCCCTGAGCCCAACTCACCGAACCCCTAGGGTTCGATCGAACCCAGGTTAAGAACCACTGATCTAAGGTCAAATACTTCTGGAGCGGCGCTAAAAAAAGCTGCAGCTTCGCCTCGCCCGCCCCTCCCCCACACACACTCCTGTTGCAAGTCTTGTGGTTTCTGTGTCGTAACATGTTTATGTGTGCTTATCGGCTATCTATCTATTTTTATAGGCCTCAATCCGCCCCCCATAGGAGCCCAGTCTGAGATCAATAGACAACATGTTTTCATGGAGAATAGTAAATGTACTTCACTTCCAAATACAGTAGAAGGTACTGTTAGATTGTTTCCAAATGTTTCATTTTATTTTATCAAAGCAAATAAATGGGACCAATAAGTATTTGATACTGTGGAGGTCTTGCTCCTCCGGGTTCCTTGGACCACCAATAACGGACATGCCAGACTCTTCCAGGTTTACAACAATGTTTATTTTACAATAAATTGTTGTTGTCTCGTGCAAAGTCACTCTTAGGCTTTTCAGCAAATGTCTTTCCGTCTCGCTCTCCCTCGGCTTGTGCTCGTCATCAAGCATTGACCTCCCTCTCCTTCCCGGCTGCTGCCTTAACAGAGCGACAGGTGATTAGATAAATGCGCCCAGGTGGGCCATCTACGCACCTGTCGCTGATCTCGAAGCCGGTCCTGGCACACCCCGCTTCGCTGCAGGTCCGCAGGCCACGCCCCCCCCCCCCCACATATACATTTTTGATGAAAGTGGTTTTGTCCCTTCTTTTTGTTGTTTTTTTAATAAGCAACCTGTATTAATTAATTAATGAATTAATTATTATTATTATTTTTTGCTCCTTAACAATCCCAATGTCACTCCCCAACTTGTCACGTTATGATCATGCATGAGTCAAGTGCACCGGAGCAGAGTACGTATTTGGTGAGTGACCCAGTTTCCCTGGTAACATTTATACCGTATAGCCCAAAGTTGGTAGAGACCCTCTTTGCTGCCCGCAAAGGTCTTTTGTGATACACAAAAAAGTTACAAAAGATTACATTATATTAAATTCAATTAAAGGGGATTGTTGGTGTCCCCTGTGGTGCGCCGTGTTAGTGCTGAGCTGGTAAGCTGAAGCATTGGGGTCAAGTCCCGGGTGGAGACATGCCAGGAATATTTTCAACTGTTTTAATTATACTGAACAAAAATGTTAACACAACACTTTTGTTTTTGCTCCCATTTTACATGAGTTAAACTCAAAGATCTAACACATTTACGATATACACAACATACCTATTCCTCTCAAACATTGTTCACAAATCTGTTTAAATCTGTGTTAGTGAGCATTTCTTCTTTGCTAAAACAATCCATCCCAACTCACAGGTGTGGCATATCAAGATGCTGATTAAACAGCATGATTATTGCACAGGTGTGCCTTAGGCTGCCGACAATAAAAAGCCACTCTGAAATGTGCCATTTTTCTTTATCGGTGTCTGGGGGGTCGGAAAAGCAGTCAGTATCTGGTGTGAGCACCATTTGCCTCACGCAGTGCACCACATCTCCTTAGTATAGAGTTGATCAGGTTGTTGATCGTGGTCTGTGGAATGTTGGTCCACTCCTATTCAGTGGCTGTGCGAAGTTGCTAGATATTGGCAGGAACCGGAACACGCTGTCGTATACGCCGATCCACAGCATTCCAAACATGCTCTATGGGTGACATGTCTGGTGAGTATGCTGGCCATGCAAGAACTAGGATGTTTTCAGCTTTCAAGAATTGTGTACAGATCCTTGCAGCATGGGGCCGTGCATTGTCATGTTTCAACAAAGGTGATGGTTTCGGGTGAATGGCACACTGCAAAAAGTCAGTGTTCAAAAACAAGAAAAACAAAAACAAAAATTAGGGGTATTTTATTTGAATTAAGCAAAATTATCTGCCGATAGAACAAGAAAATTCGTCTTGTCAAGACTTTCCAAAACAAGTAAAATTAGCTAACCTCAATGAACCCAAAATACCTTAAAATGAGTATATTCGCACTGATAACCAGTGCACTTTTCTTGGTAGAAAAAAAAGAGACCTATTGCTCAATTTGTTGAAAAATATTCTTAAATTAAATGAATGCTAGTTTCATTATCTTGACATAATGATATGCGCTCGGCATCATGATTTTTTTTTTTCATGCTTGAGGTAAGAAATTATTACTTTTATACTTGTGAGTGTTAATGACACAGCTTTGCAACAGTTGATATTTTAGTTTCAAGCATGTTTTACTCAATATAGGTCATCAAATCTCAGCAACAAGCTGTAATATCTTACTTGTTTTAAGGGTTTTGGTCCTAAATTATCTCAGTAAAACACGCTAACATAAAATCTGCTTAGTGAGAAGAATGATCTTATCAGGCAGAAAATAAGTAAATATCACCCTTATTTGAGATATTTAATCTTACTTAGATTTCAGTTTTTGCAGTGCACAACAATGGCCCTCAGGATGTCGTCACGGTATCTCTGTGCATTCAAAATGCCATCAATAAAATGCACTTGAGTTTGTTGTCCATAACATACGCCTACCCATTCCATAACCCCACCCCCACCATGGGCCACGCGATTCACAACGTTGACATCAGCTAATCGCTCTCCCACACGACGCCACACACGCTGTCTGCCATCTGGCCTGAACAGTGAAAACTGGGATTCATCCGTAAAGAGGACACCTCTTCAACGTGCGGTACACCGTTAATGTGAGCATTTGTCCACTCAAGTCGGTTACGACGACAAACTGCAGTCCGGTCGAGACCCCGATGAGGACAACGAGCATGCAGATGAGAATCCCTGGGATGGTTTCTCACTGTTTGTGCGGAAATTATTCGGGTATCCAAGCCAATTGTTGCAGCAGCTGTCCGGGTGGCTGGCCTCAGACAATCATGGAGGTGCACCTGCTGGATGTGGAAGTTTCGGGCTGGTGTGGTTACACGTGGTCTGCGGTTGTGAGGCCGGTTGGATGTACTGCCAAATTCTCTGAAACGGTTTATGGTAGAGAAATGAACATCCAATTCACGGGCAACAACTCTGGTGGACATTTCTGCAGTCAGCATGCCAACTGCACTCTCCCTCAAAACTAGCAACATCTGTGGCATTGTGCTGTGTGATAAAACTGCACATTTCATAGTGGCCTTTTATCGTGGGCAACTTAAGGCACACCTGTGCAATAATCATGCTGTTTAATCAGCATATTTTGATATGCCACACCTGTGAGGTGGGATGGATTATCGTGACAAAGAAGAAATACTCACTAACACAATTTTTGAGAGGAATGGGTATTTTATGAATACAGAAAAACGTTTTGAGATATTTGAGCTCAGCTCATGAAAAATGGGCGCAAAAACAAATGTTTCGTTTATATTTTTGTTTAGTGTATATTAAATGTGTTATTTAGCACTAGAATAGAAAATATTGAACAATTAATTTCCTATAAACTTGTTTAAAAAATAATAATAATATGTGGGTGCTGGGGGGATCCAAATGTAGCCTGTTGTGGAGGTTTGTGTTTTAACTGTCGTTTTAGTCACTTATGTAATACCATTAAAAAAACTGCAGTAGGAAAAGAAAAAAACAAATGCTTCAAATTCACTGATAATTATTGATTAACCTGTCAAAATAGGCAAGATAGTAAGTAAATAGATCATGCTTTTCCCATGAAACTTAAACTTGAAGCTTAACTGCAGGTTAAAGGCCTACTGAAATAAAAATAAGAATATTTAAACGGGGATAGCAGATCCATTCTATGTGTCATACTTGATCATTTCGGAATATTGCCATATTTTTGCTGAAAGGATTTAGTAGAGAACATCAACGATAAAGTTCGCAACTTTTGGTCGCTGATAAAAAAGCCTTGCCTGTACCGGAAGTAGCGTGACGTCGTAGGTAGAAAGGCTCCTCACATTTCCCCATTGTTTACAATGCAGCGAGAGCGATTTGGACCGAGAAAGCGACGATTACCCCATTAATTTGAGCGAGGATGAAAGATTCGTGGATGAGGGACGTGAGAGTGAAGGACTAGAGTGCAGTGCAGGACGTATCTTTTTTCGCTCTGACCGTAACTTAGGTACAAGGGTTCATTGGATTCCACACTTTCTCCTTTTTCTATTGTGGATCACGGATTTGTATTTTAAACCACCTCGGATACTATATTCTCTTGAAAATGAGAGTCGAGAACGCGAAATGGACATTCACCGTGACTTTTATCTCCACGACACTACATCGGTGAAGCTCTTTAGCTACGGAGCTAACGTGATAGCATCGGGCTTAAATGCAGATAGAAACAAAAGAAATAAACCCCTGACTGGAAGGATAGACAGAAGATCAACAATACTATTAAACCATGGACATGTAACTACACAGTTAATGCTTTCCAGCCTGGCGAAGCTTAACAATGCTGTTGCTAACGACACCATTGAAGCTAACTTAGCAACGGGACCTCACAGAGCTATGCTAAAAACATTAGCGCTCCACCTACGCCAGCCAGCCCTCATCTGCTCATCAACACCCGTGCTCACCTGCGTTCCAGCGATCGACGGCGCGACAAAGGACTTCACCCGATCATAGATGCGGTCGGCGGCCCGGAGACGGAGGAAGTCAAGGTGAGGTCGGCGGCTAG
>NC_084734.1:80571510-80674010 GCF_033978785.1 Entelurus aequoreus | reverse complement strand
CACAAAGGTGAGTTTTGTTGATGTTATTGACTTGTGTGGAGTGCTAATCAGACACATTTGGTCACTGCATGACTGCAAGCTAATCGATGCTAACATGCTATTTAGGCTAGCTATATGTACATATTGCATCATTATGCCTCATTTGTAGGTATATTTGAGGTCATTTAGTTTACTTTAAAGGCCTACTGAAAGCCACTACTACCGACCACGCAGTCTGATAGTTTATACATCAATGATGAAATCTTAACATTATAACACATGCCAATACGGCCGGGTTAACTTATAAAGTGACATTTTAAATTTGCAGCTAAACTTCCGGTTCGAAACGCCTCTGAGGATGACGTATGCGCGTGACGTAGACCGGGGAACACGGGTATGCCTTCCACATTGAAGCCAATACGAAAAAGCTCTGTTTTCATTTCATAATTCCACAGTATTCTGGACATCTGTGTTCGTGAATCTGTTGCAATCATGTTCATTGCATTATGGAGAAGGAAGCTGAGCAAGCAAAGAAGAAAGTTGTCGGTGCGAAATGGACGTATTTTTCGAACGTAGTCAGCAACAACAGTACACAGCCGGCGCTTCTTTGTTTACATTCCCGAAAGATGCAGTCAAGATGGAAGAACTCGGATAACAGAGACTCTAACCAGGAGGACTTTTGACTTCGATACACAGACGCCTGTAGAGAACTGGGACAACACAGACTCTTACCAGGATTACTTTGATTTGGATGACAAAGACGCAGACGTGCTACTGTGAGTATGCAGCTTTGGCTTCTAAACATTTGATCGCTTGACCGTATGTGCGCAACTTTTTTTTGCGTATGTACGTAACTTTTTTAAAATATATAAGCTTTATGAACCTTGGGTTAGGTGAACGGTCTTTTGGGCTGAGTGATTGTGTGTGTTGATCAGGTGTTTGAATTGTATTGGCGTGTTCCATGGAGCTAGGAGCTAGTATAGGAGCTAGGAGCTAGCATAACAAACATGCAGGTGTTTTTATGCAGGATTAATTTGTGGCATATTAAATATAAGCCTGGTTGTGTTGTGGCTAATAGAGTATATATATGTCTTGTGTTTATTTACTGTTGTAGTCATTCCCAGCTGAATATCAGGTCACCCCCGCCTCTCACAGCATCTTCCCTATCTGAATAGCTTCAACTCCTCACTAGTCCTTCACTTGCACTTTACTCATCCACAAATCTTTCATCCTCGCTCAAATTAATGGGGAAATTGTCGCTTTCTCGGTCCGAATCTCTCTCACTTCATGCGGCCATCATTGTAAACAATAGGGAACTTTGCGTATATGTTCAACTGACTACGTCACGCTACTTCCGGTAGGGGCAAGCCTTTTTTTTATCAGATACCAAAAGTTGCAATCTTTATCGTCGTTGTTCTATACTAAATCCTTTCAGCAAAAATATGGCAATATCGCGAAATGATCAAGTATGACACATAGAATAGATCTGCTATCCCCGTTTAAATAAAAAAAATTCATTTCAGTAGGCCTTTAAGTCATCTTAATTCAATTTATATCTCATGACACACTATCTGTATGTAATATGGCTTTTAATTTTTTGCGGCTCCAGGCAGATTTGTTTTTTGTGATTTTGGTCCAATATGGCTCTTTTAACATTTTGGGTTGCCGACCCCTGCGCTAGTACAAAGAGCCCTAGTACAAACACTACAAAGGTCTGAGGAACCAAGCGACAAACCTCATAAAGTACGAGACAGTGAGCGGCACATTTTGCACCAGTTAAATAGAGCACGCTCTGAAAAAAAAATAAAAATCTCCCGCAGTCAGCATGTTCCGATGATCAAAGCGCCAAGGTGAACGTTAAAGAAAGGGCCGGGAATGGGGTGGTTAAAGTTGGCAGGAGACGGATAATTAATAGAAGAGCAAACAAGAGCAGCTCAATGCTGATGCGCTCGTTCTGCTCCATTAGAGGCCGAGAGCATCATTGGTCTAATGTGTCCATGCCCTGATGCTGGAGAGCCAGGAGACAGAGCTGCCGGGGTCCGAACGGGCGGGCAAATGAGCTGCTTTAAAAGACAGCCTTGCCAAACACCGCGACTCCAGGGACTCATACACATGAGCGTGCACAAACACACACACACACACACGGTTGATACTGTCCTCCGCTAATGAGAGGAGGGGATGGTGCGGCATGTGAGGCGACAGCAGAATGATGATAGTCTGAGGGGAAGGAAAAGAGTTGGAGGCACAAAAGGCAAGAAGTATAAAATGAGGGTAATGGCAGCTGGTTTGGAACTGATGAAAATACACTCCTGCCTGCCCGCCTCCAAATAACACGACAGCCCTCGCATTTGTCTCCAACTTGCTCTGACATATTATTCTGCTGAAGGATGCTGATAATGGAGCAAGTGCACCAGGAAACACATTAAAAAAAAAAAAAAAACCTTTATCATGCATGCACTGACTCATGCACACGCCCACTGACTTCGCCAAGGCTAAAGTGCTCCATTACATGTCATAACATTATCCGTCAAAAAAAACACTTTAAGTCTTTCTCTGTGACAAGCTGAGATGTAATTAGTGAAGTGAAGTGAAATATATTTATATAGCGCTTTTCTCTAGTGACTTAAAGCGCTTATACTCTAGCCTTTAAATAGACCCCCCTTTTAGACCAGTTGATCTGTCGTTCATTTTCTGCTCTGCCCCCCTCTCACACTATTATGTTAGATCCACTATGGACTGGACTCTCACTATTATGTTAGATCCACTATGGACTGGACTCTCATACTATTATGTTAGATCCACTATGGACTGGACTCTCTCACTATTATGTTAGATCCACTATGGACTGGACTCTCACTATTATGTTAGATCCACTATGGACTGGACTCTCACTATTATGTTAGATCCACTATGGACTGGACTCTCACACTATTATGCTAGATCCACTACGGACTGGACTTTCACACTATTATGTTAGATCCACTATGGACTGGACTGTCAAACTATTATGTTAGATTCACTATGAACTGGACTCTCACACTATTATGTTAGATCCACTATGGACTGGACTCTCACTATTATGTTGGATCCACTATGGACTGGACTCTCACACTATTATGTTAGATCCAGTATGGACTGGACTCTCACACTATTATGTTAGATCCACTATGGACTGGACTCTCACACTATTATGCTAGATCCACTATGGACTGGACTCTCACACTATTATCTTAGATACACCATGGACTGGACTCTCACACTATTATGTTAGATCCACTATGGACTGGACTCTCACACTATTATGTTAGATCCACCATGGACTGGACTCTCTCACTATTATGTTAAATCTACTATGGACTGGCCTCTCACAATATTATGCTAGATCCAATATGGACTGGACTCTCACATTATTATGTTGGATCCACTATGGACTGGACTCTCACACTATTATGTTAGATCCACTATGGACTGGACTCTCACACTATTATGTTATATCCACTATGGACTGGACTCTCACACTATTATGTTAGATCCACTATGGACTGGACTCTCACACTATCATGCTAGATCCACTATGGACTGGACTCTCACACTATTATGTTAGATCCACTATGGACTGGACTCTCACACTATTATGTTAGATCCACTATGGACTGGACTCTCACTATTATGTTAGATCCACTATGGACTGGACTCTCACACTATTATGTTAGATCCACTATGGACTGGACTCTCACACTATTATGTTAGATCCACTATGGACTGGACTCTCACACTATTATGCTAGATCCACTATGGACTGGACTCTCACACTATTATCTTAGATCCACTATGGACTGGACTCTCACACTATTATGCTAGATCCACTACGGACTGGACTTTCACACTATTATGTTAGATCCACTATGGACTGGACTGTCATACTATTATGTTAGATCCACTATGGACTGGACTCTCACACTATTATGGTAGATCCACTATGGACTGGACTCTCACACTATTATGCTAGATCCACTATGGACTGGACTCTCATACTATTATGTTAGATTCACTATGGACTGGACTCTCACACTATCATGCTAGATCCACCATGGACTGGACTCTCACACTATTATGTTAGATGCACTATGGACTGGACTCTCACACTATTATGTTAGATCCACTCTGGACTGGACTCTCACACGATTATGTTAGATCCACTATGGACTGGACTCTCCCACTATTATGCTAGATCCACTATGGACTGGACTCTCACACTATTATGCTAGATCCACTATGGACTGGACTCTCACAATACATCTCACCAATAATCCAAACTAAATGAGTAAATACTGCAGTAAAGCGCAGCATTAGTTCAGTATTCAAGTGGGTCATAATAAAATTAGGAAACCTGCAAACTTGCCACAACAAAACCAAAAGTAAAAATGCAGACATATTCAGCCCGGTGATTACAAGCAATTAATTGGAGGCAGCCACCTCAGTCAACATACTTCACACAAGTCATTATTTCCCCATAATTGTTGGTCCGAAGCTAATGAGGATTTTGGCAAAATTAGGGTAATATCTTCTTTTTGTCTTTTTGTCTTATTTTCTTTACGTTTATTGCACCGTCGGGATTGTGTTGCACTGCCTGCCTGCTGGTCAGTAAACACTGCAGGAATGTAGCAGCAGAGTGCATCAAATACGGCCGCAAAAATACACCAAAATTGTTGTTTGACAAAATAAAAGCATGTTTTATAGTAAGTTTACAAGCTGGAGTTTGTTTAGAACCATAATTAGACCTAATATTTTGGTTTATTTTGCTAGAAAAACAACGTCATAACAACTGCAAATGCATCCTTTTGGTCTCAGGAGCAAACATTGCGCTTGTTGTTTAGTTGTCCATACTCTCTATATACACGACTCTGGATGACTGTGAGTTGCCTAGTCAGAGAGTAGTCTTTGCCACTAAGCTGAATTTAGTCTTTTGTTGTCCTGTACAGTACTTATTACACACCAGCTGTGTTATTTTAATGTGCATCTTAATTGTAGTTTCCATTAGCAAATTTGGAGGTGTTGAAACTGCCATGTGAAATCGCTAATTTTAATCAGTGTCAATGGCAAATCCAATGTAAATTAGGATCGAGCTAGCGCATTTGAAAAATGGAGCCTTACTGTGTGTTCAAGTTTGTTCTGCCAGGCATACTTGCTTTGTTGGCATGTAAAATTGTAACATTACCTTGAGGCAGCCGTAGATATTATGTGACTGGGCCGGCCCGCAAAGGCAATGCCTTTAAGGTTTATTGGCGCTCTGTAATTCTCTCTACGTCCGTGTACGTTTTAGAAAGTCATACATTTTACTTTTTGAAACCGTTACCGATAATTTTGAAACCGATACCGATAATTTCCGATATTACATTTTAAAGCATTTATCGGCCGATAATATCGGCAGTCCGATATTATCAGACATCTCTACTTTTGATGATATTACGGACCGTAGATGGTGAAATCCCTAAATTTCCTGCAATAGCTCGTTGAGAAATGTTCTAAAACTGTTCAACAATTTGTTCACGCATTTGTTGACAAAGTGGTGACCCTCGCCCCATCTTTGTTTGTGAATGACTGAGCATTTCATGGAAGCTGCTTTTATACTCAATCATGGCACCCACCTGTTCCCAATTAGCCTGTTCACCTGTGGGATGTTCCAAATAAGTGTTTGATGAGCATTCCTCAACTTTCTCAGTCCTTTTTGCCACTTGTGCCAGCTTTTCTGAAACATGTTCCAGGCATCAAATTCCATCCATCCATCCATCCATTTTATACCGCTTGTCCCTTTCGGGGTCGCGAGGGCATCGAATTCCAAATGAGGTAACATTTGCAAAAAATAACAAAGTCTTCCAGTTCGAACGTATCTTGTCTTTGCAGTCTATTTAATTGAATATAAGTTGAAAAGGATTTGCAAATCATTGTATTAATTTTTTTAATTTAGGATTTACACAACGTGCAAACTTCACTGGTTTTGGGTTTTGTAGAACTGACGATTTTTATTGTCCACTTTTCTTTTACCTAGAAACTTACAAACCCCGTTTCCATATGAGTTGGGAAATTGTGTTAGATGTAAATATAAACGGAATACAACGATTTGCAAATCATTTTCAACCCATATTCAGTTGAATATGCTACAAAGACAACATATTTGATGTTCAAACTGATAACATTTTTTTTTTTTTTGCAAATAATCATTAACTTTACAATTTGATGCCAGCAACACGTGACAAAGAAGTTGGGAAAGGTGGAAATAAATACTGATAAAGTTGAGGAATGCTCATCAAACACTTATTTGGAACATCCCACAGGTGTGCAGGCTAATTGGGAACAGGTGGGTGCCATGATTGGGTATAAAAACAGCTTCCCAAAAAATGCTCAGTCTTTCACAAGAAAGGATGGGGCGAGGTACACCCCTTTGTCCACAACTGCGTGAGCAAATAGTCAAACAGTTTAAGAACAACATTTCTCAAAGTGCAATTGCAAGAAATTTAGAGATTTCAACATCTACGGTCGATAATATCATCAAAAGGTTCAGAGAATCTGGAGAAATCACTCCACGTAAGCGGCACTGTATCAAAAACCGACATCAATCTCTAAAGGATATCACCACATGGCGTCAGGAACACTTCAGAAAACCACTGTCACTAAATACAGTTGGTCGCTACATCTGTAAGTGCAAGTTAAAGCTCTACTATGCAAAGCAAAAGCCATTTATCAACAACACCCAGAAATGCCGCCGGCTTCTCTGGGCCCGAGATCATCTAAGATGGACTCATGCAAAGTGGAAAAGTGTTCTGTGGTCTGACGAGTCCACATTTCAAATTGTTTTTGGAAATATTCGACATTGTGTCATCGTGTCCAGACTGTTATCGACGCAAAGTTCAAAAGCCAGCATGTGTGATGGTATGGGGGTGCATTAGTGCCCAAGGCATGGGTAACTTACACATCTGTGAAGGCACAATTAATGCTGAAAGGTACATACAGGTCTTGGAACAACATATGCTGCCATCTAAGCGCCGTCTTTTTCATGGACGCCCCTGCTTATTTCAGCAAGACAATGCAAAGCCACATTCAGCACGTGTAACAACAGCGTGGCTTCGTAAAAAAAAGAGTGCGGGTACTTTCCTGGCCCGCCTGCAGTCCAGACCTGTCTCCCATGGAAAATGTGTGGCGCATTATGAAGAGTAAAATACGACAGCGGAGACCCCGGACTGTTGAACGACTGAAGCTCTACATAAAACAAGAATGGGAAATAATTTCCCTTTCAAAGCTTCAACAATTAGTTTCCTCAGTTCACAATCGTTTACTGAGTGTTGTTAAAAGAAAAGGTGATGTAACACAGTGGTGAACATGCCCTTTCCCAACTACTTTGGCACGTGTTGCGGCCATGAAATTCTAAGTTAATTATTATTTGCAAAAAAAAAATAAAGTTTATTAGTTTGAACATCAAATATCTTGTCTTTGTTGTGCATTCAATTGAATATGGGTTGAAAAGGATTTGCAAATATTTGTATTCCGTTTATATTTACATCTAACACAATTCCCCAACTCATATGGAAACGGGGTTTGTAGTACACACCATCTTTGTGCAGGCTACTAGTTTGTTGATTTGCGAGCGGCTACAAAAACGAAAGTGAAACTTACAGTGCTTGAAGGAAGGAAGTCTTGAGTGATGCCGTTAAAGGCATCCAGCGTAACGTTGGTGTGGGGACAAACATGTCCTAACCCAAACAACAGATGGTGACAGAACACCCGTCCGGGGGCCACCAATAGGCGTCTTGCAGGCCGTATCCGGCCGCCCATTGAGGGGGCCTGATCTACACCTTTAGTTCCTCTTTAATCTTTTTCATCTTACCAAAACCCTTTTGGACAAGTCAATGCCAGCAGGTTCTCTCTAAGGTCTAACATCAGTGACCTGTGACCTCATTACCATTCCCTCAGACTAGTTGTCAAGTTGAAGGAGTGACCTTTAATATGAAAAATGGACCTGACTTGTATGAACTTCTCCAAAACCAGCTAACATCCTTGACATTGAAAAAAAAAAAACTCCCTCTTCCTCTGAGTCATGCCCCCGTCTCATCTCAGCGCTTTCATCAATTTAAGAACATTTAATTAACACGTTTATCAGTCATTCCATGCCACTTTAATGTTCTCTCATCCCCGGCCATTGTTGTGTAAAGCTGCCCTCCATCTTGTCATAGTGATTCAGTCGTAGATGACTAGATTTGCATCGAGGGACAGTCCAGTGACCTCCAATTAATGCAGTCACAGCTAGAGCAACATCATCTGGAGGGGAATATTCCACGAGGGTGCCAAGTAATTCGAGGATTGAGACACAGTAATAAAAGGTCGAGTGGCATCGATGTTGTAAGCTGTAGGAGAAGCAGGACATTTCAAAGCCCTGAGGTAAACACACAAGGTCTCAGCTAGTAGGGAAATATCGGCCTGGAGTTAGAGTTTACACGGAGTGTGTGACTGGTGGAGGTTGGCAAACAGGCCTCTGAGGCTGATGAAATGTGTCAAATATTGCACATGCACATCGTAAGATTCTGCAACCGGGTTTTAATTGAAGGGTTAAGTATTTACATTTGGCTATATGCCACTTCCAACCCTAACAGGTACTGAGCATAAACTAACCCACCAATCAATAGCAACACTGGCTCTTCAGTATCATGAAGCCATGATATATATATATATATATATATATATATATATATATATATATATATATATATATATATATATATATATATATATATATATATATATATATATATATATATATATATATATATATATACACTACCGTTCAAAAGTTTGGGGTCACCCAAACAATTTTGTGGAATAGCCTTCATTTCTAAGAACAAGAATAGACTGTCGAGTTTCTCTTTTTCTGGCCATTTTGAGCGTTTAATTGACCCCACAAATGTGATGCTCCAGAAACTCAATCTGCTCATAGGAAGGTCAGTTTTGTAGCTTCTGTAACGAGCTAAACTGTTTTCAGATGTGTGAACATGATTGCAAAGGGTTTTCTAATCATCAATTAGCCTTCTGAGCCAATGAGCAAACACATTGTACCATTAGAACACTGGAGTGATAGTTTCTGGAAATGGGCCTCTATACACCTATGTAGATATTGCACCAAAAACCAGACATTTGCAGCTAGAATAGTCATTTACCACATTAGCAATGTATAGAGTGTATTTCTTTAAAGTTAAGACTAGTTTAAAGTTATCTTCATTGAAAAGTACAGTGCTTTTCCTTCAAAAATAAGGACATTTCAATGTGACCCCAAACTTTTGAACGGTAGTGTATATATATATATATATATATATATATATATATATATATATATACAGGCCAAACGTTTGGACACACCTCCTCCTCAATCAATACATTTTCTTTAATTTCATGACTATTTACATTGTAGATTGTCACTGAAGGCATCAAAACCATGAATGAACACATGCGGAGTTATGTACTTAACAAAAAAAAGGTGAAATAACGGAAAACATGTTTTATATTCTAGTTCCTTCAAAATAGCCACCCATTTGCTCCGATTACTGCTTTGCACACTCATGGCATTCTCTCGATGAGCTTCAAGCACACCTGTGAAGTGAAAAATCATTTCAGGTGACTACCTCTTGAAGCTCATCGAGAGAATGCCAAGAGGGTGCAAAGCAGTAATCAGAGCAATGGGTGGCTATTTTGAAGAAACTACAATATAAAACATGTTTACAGTTATTTCACCTTTTTTGTTAAGTACATAACTCCAGTTTTGATGTGACAATCTACTATGTAAATAGTCATGAAAATAAAGAAAACACATTGAATGAGAAGGTGTGTGCAAGCTTTTGGCCTGTACTGTGTCAGGTTCAAGCACTGATTACATCTATTAATCAGACAAGACGCAAGGAATCATGCAGAGACAGAGTTCAATTTAGCTCATGAGGAGAACGCATGGAGCTGAACACTTAGTCACAGTCTCGCCATACGCTCTAAGGTTCAGCTCTTGCGTCCCTCTATTTACTCAGGAGTTCCACAGTCAACAACACTAAGGCCGCCTCTAAAAGGAGTGGTCACATATATTATGCAAAGCAGGTCCAGGACGCACAATACGTGACGGAATGTGCTGGGGGCCTTGTGATTTCGCCTTGTCCCCGCTTCGTCTGCGTGTTGGCATCTTATCTTCGTTGAGGTCCTTGAAGTCTCTGCTTCGTCTGCGTGCTGTCATCTTATCTTCGTTGAGGTTGTTGAAGTCCTTGGCTGTTAGCGGGCTAAAACAAAGATAACATCTACGGCTGAGGCCACCCCATCAGACAAGAAGTCTTTGTCCTTGCACACATTAGAAAAGTCCAACTTGAGCACAATAGCTAAATAACTAAAGCAACGGACTTTAAGCATACTAAAGTTAGTGTGATAATGTATACATAATTATTCTAACAACTGTATATATATATGTATATGAATCTGCATCTCAATACAGTAAAGTTCATGTGGACACTCCTATTGTTCTCTTTTCACATTCTACTGAGCTTAACTTTACTTGTCGCAAGTGCAAAAGGAAGTTAAAGCTGCTGTGTCACGGCTGACGAGAGAGCACTTGTGTTTGAAGGAGCTCTTCCCTGTCATACTGATACACACGCATGTCATAAAAAGATGCCGTTTTTGTTATTGCGTGGGCGCTTTCCAATGCGCATTCATCCTGCTGCAGCAGGCAGCTGCAATTATTCAGCAATCTTCACACCTGTCGCTGATGAGCTACCTGGGCTTCTTAAGCCAGAGCAAACCTGCGTTCCGGGCCAGAACGTAGTTTCCTGTTCCGTACAGTAAGCCGAAACGTCAAGCTCTATGCGCACTCTCTCTCTTCGTGTTTCCCCACCTCTGTGCTCATTGTGTGTTGTCCTGTGTCGTGCTCCCGCAGTCCTCCCTTGCTCCCTGGATTCAAGAAGTGTGTCTTGTCTCCCTGGATTCCCTCCGGTCCCCTGGCTGCCTTCCTGGATCTCGACCCCTCGCCTGGACACAGAC
The DNA here is from genome assembly GCF_033978785.1 of Entelurus aequoreus. Taxonomy (NCBI): domain Eukaryota; kingdom Metazoa; phylum Chordata; class Actinopteri; order Syngnathiformes; family Syngnathidae; genus Entelurus; species Entelurus aequoreus. The sequence continues at coordinate 80,662,976 of NC_084734.1, read as the reverse complement.
TCTGACGCCTCGCTCCTGCCCTCGACCTCACGCCTGCTCACGGACCTCCGAGCTTCTCTTGCCCCCTTGGACAACAGCACTCAACAGCTAATCACTACACGTAGTCGCACACCACATGCATTTGGATTAGTTTCACACACCATACTTTTGTAAGATAGAAATAAATAGAAATAAATAGACCTAAAACGACGTCCCTTGCTTCTGCGCCATCTTTTCCCCCCTGTACCGTAACAGTTATGTTACAAAGCAGCTACTCAAGCAAATCATATTGTTGCTGTAGGTGCCCATATTTGCTGTACAGATCTACTTTACAAAAGAGAAGTGTCTGCAGGATTAGGTCTCTGCTTTTTGCAGATGATGTGGTCCTGATGGCTTCATCTGGCCAGGATCTTCAGCTCTCACTGGATCGGTTCGCAGCCGAGTGTGAAGCGACTGGGATGAGAATCAGCACCTCCAAGTCCGAATCCATGGTTCTCGCCCGGAAAAGGGTGGAGTGCCATCTCCGGGTTGGGGAGGAGACCCTGCCCCAAGTGGAGGAGTTCAAGTACCTGGGAGTCTTGTTCACGAGTGAGGGAAGAGTGGATCGTGAGATCGACAGGCGGATCGGTTCAGCGTCTTCAGTAATGCGGACGCTGTATCGATCCGTTGTGGTGAAGTAGGAGCTGAGCCGGAAGGCAAAGCTCTTTATTTACCGGTCGATCTACGTTCCCATTCTCACCTATGGTCATGAGCTTTGGGTTATGACCGAAAGGATACGATCACGGGTACAAGCGGCCAAAATGAGTTTCCTCCGCCGGGTGGAGATAGGGTGAGAAGCTCTGCCATCCGGGAGGAGCTCAAAGTAAAGCCACTGCTCCTCCACATGGAGAGGAGCCAGATGAGGTGGTTTGGGCATTTGGTCAGGATGCCACCCGAACGCCTCCCTAGGGAGGTGTTTTGGGCACGTCCGACCGGTAAGAGGCCACGGGGAAGACCCAGGACACGTTGGGAAGACTATGTCTCCCGGCTGGCCTGGGAACGCCTCGGGATCCCCCGGGAAAAGCTGGACGAAGTGGCCGGGGAGAGGGAAGTCTGCGCTTCCCTGCTTAGGCTGCTGCCCCCGCGACCCGACCTCGAATAAGCGGAAGAAGATGGATGAATGGAAGAGAAGTGTGGGATACTTCTCGTGTTGCCTTACTTGTGTCTGACTTTATTAAATGGATTTATATTAATGTTTGGCGCAGCCGCCCGGAGCAGGAAGGGATAGAAAGAAAAAGAAAAAAAGGAAGACAGAGGGGGATGAGACAACGACAACAACAACAACAACAGAACAGCATCAGCAAATACGATATGCACAAGTTTGACACGAAAAGTGATAGCAGAAGAAGCGGTTAGTGAAGTAAATATTATTAACACAGAAATGACAATGAACATTATTGCACTACAAATGGCGCTCAAAGATCACTTTTGAGTTAGTGCAGGCATGATAGGCATGCTTGATTGACAGCCAAAAACGACAATGATAATAATCAGGCAGCATGGCGATACTTTACAAAGTTGAACTTCCAATTGCGACAAATACATATATTTATTTGTTAAATCTGTTGTCTTAAACCAGTTTTTAGTATTATGAGAGAGCTGTTGATGGTCTACTGGTCTTTTTATATTTATTGAAAAAATTCTGCACAGCAGACATACTGCAATTCCAATCGACTACCGTAATTTCCGGACTATAAGCCGCTCCTTTTTCCCCTCGTTCTGGTCCCTGCGGCTTATACAAGGGTGCGGCTTATTTACGGCCTGTTCTTCTCCGACACCGACGAAGAGGATTTCGGTGGTTTTAGTACGCAGGAGGAAGACGATGACACAATGATTAAAGACTGACTTTTCATATACCGGTAGGCTGGTTATTTTGATAACGTACAGGCGAGCACTTTGTATTACTTTGCACCGTTGTATTATTTGTACTCTGCACGCATGCTGTTCGCCATGTCAAAGATGTGAAAGTTTGATTGAATGATTGAAAGATTTATTGTTAATAAATGGGACGCTTTGCGTTCCCAAACAGTCATCTCTGTCCCGACAATCCCCTCCGTGGTAGCAGGAACCCCTATATACTACGGTAATTACACATCAAAACCCTGCGGCTTATAGTCGGGTGCGGCTTATACAAGGGTGCGGCTTATATACGGCCTGTTCTTCTCAGACAACCACGAAGAGGATTTCGGTGGTTTTAGTACGCAGGAGGAAGACGATGACACAATGATTAAAGACTGACTTTTCATATACCGGTAGGCTGGTTATTTTGATAACGTACAGGCGAGCACTTTGTATTACTTTGCACCGTTGTATTATTTGTACTCTGCACGAATGCTGTTCGCCATGTCAAAGATGTGAAAGTTTGATTGAATGATTGAAAGATTTATTGTTAATTAAATGGGACACTTTGCGTTCCCAAAAAGTCATCTCTGTCCCGACAATCCCCTCCGTGGTAGCAGGAACCCCTATATACTACGGTAATTACACATCAAAACCCTGCGGCTTATAGTCGGGTGCGGCTTATATATGGAGCAATCTGTATTTTCCCCTAAATTTAGCTGGTGCGGCTTATAGTCAGGTGCGGCTTATAGTCCGGAAATTACGGTAATTAACGTAAAAAATATAAGGTATTACCAATGACAAGTGATGATATATAGATAGATCGATAGATAGATAGATATTAGGGGTGTGCAAAGAAGCCTGTATTTGTATTTGTTGGGGGGTTGGTGGGGGGTGGGGAGTATTTGTATTTGCATTTGAGTAACATTCAAAATAGGCATACAAATGTATATATTTTTTTGCGTTACACTTCCAATTTACATGACAGTGTAAGTATTTTTTTGAATAGCCTTTGTAATAATTATGGATATGCAATGTTGGTTGATGTTTTGTTGCAACCACATTAAGAAGCTTGCAAAAACCTTTATTCTCCACTGAATAGGGCACCAGGTCATAGCAAATCATAAATCCCACTGTTTGTTAGTTGCTTTGCTGAGTAGATAAACCCAGTGTAGCATTAAATGCAGCTAATAAAGGTGATTTAAACTGACTGGCTTGGGGCAGAACATGGCTGTGATCATGATTTGGTGCCGGTGGGGGTTTGGCATACAGTATCAGGAGAGGATGCCTTTAGATGTTGACAGATGTTTGATATCTCTGACGTTTGCACACATTACAGACCACTTTGGTTTATAGCTGCAATGCTGACTATAAAATGCTTCCACACAGAACTTGAGTAAGTTTTTCTTTGTTTGTTTGAGGACCAAGGATGGGACGGGTGGAGCCAAACCCGAATACGATATTGAGAAAACTCATAAATAATGTGTTTTTTACAAATACTTATTTCAAACTAAAATATGCTTGTATTCGGGAATAAGAAAAAGATAAAATCAAAAAGCTGCGCTTTCTCAGCGCAGTGCATGCCCGAATGAGTGTGTTAGTGTTGTGCAGGAGTCGGGGTGGGGGGGAGTAAAAGAGGTGACTGACATAGTTTGCTCCACACAACAGAAAAGGCTTGGCGAAGCGACAAAAGATTGAAATGCATCACTATTTTTGTTGAATAGATGTTTGTACATTAACTAGGTTCCGGAGGCAGTTTATAACTTTCGGAAGCACAGTTTAGGGGACAGGGTGGCGAACCGGTACTTTTTAGAGGCGGTATAGTACCGAATATGATTCATTAGTATTGCAGTACTATACTAATGCCAGTATACTGTACAACCCTAGTATGCACTGGTGAGAGTTATATGGTTTGTTAAGCTAAATGTCGGCTATTAGCCAGTTAGCCTTAGCATAGTTTCAATCCATCTATTAGATCAGTGGTTCTTAACCTGGGTTCGATCGAACCATAGGGGTTCGGTGAGTCGGCCTCAGGGGTTCGGCAGAGCCTCCGCCGCGAAGGTCAAGACACGCCCGACTCATCGTGTAAATAAAAACTTCTCCCTGTCGTCGTATTATGGATACCCCCAAACAATGTTCCCTCTGATTTTCCATATGTGTGAGCAAACGCAAAAACTCCTTGAGCATTCAGTGGAGCACATGTGAGCGACGTCAGACCTGCAGCACACCTGTCCCAAACCGGACTAAATAACAAGTTCAATGTTTTATTATTGTAATCAAATGACAGCAGTCATTTCCATGAGATTATTTTCTAATATAAGTGTTTTGGCCCACTTACAATGACTATAACATATTGTTTTTCATGAGCTGTGTACTAGCGTTATATGTCTGGGTGGGGGGTCCTACTTTGGAAATAATGTGTACCCCTTTCAGATATCGCATTTAGTTCCCACTAAAACATTCACATGTTGCACAATGAGATGTAAACATGGGATCATGTGTACATTCCTGTAACTTTCTGTTTGTAAAATATACCTTTATTAGTATTTCTTTGATATAATAACATCATTTTATGATTACGGTTCAGGTTCGGTGAATGCGCATATGAAACTGGTGGGGTTCGGTACCTCCAGCAAGGTTAAAAACCACTGTATTAGACAGATAGATACAGTAGATACCATTTTATTGTTATTGCACTTAAAACGTATATCAAAATGGGAATTCAGCACAGACCCGTTCAAGAGCAGACATACAGTACATTGAAGGGTAAACAGAACAGGAACGCTGATGGTAAAGGTGGGAAAAAGGTAAAACATGGGGAAGGCTTGGTAAAAAGAAGTCATCTCACACTGAGCTCCTATGAGGAAGAAGACTTGTTGTTTTTTTCGGGTGAGCAGAGTCATTCCAATGGTTTGTCAGCTCTAATTGCCCATTCTGGCTCTCAAATTCATAAATACGTCTTGTAGAGCGGAAAGCCTCTCCGAGATAGAATCCATTTTGCGATTCAATTCCGAAATCGTTAAAGTCTGAGTGCCCAAAGCCCGACACATTCCATCCATCGCGACAGGCCGTCATTGGGCTCCCTGAATGACTGCCATCGTTTTCAGAAAATGTCGATAAACCAGAGCGATGCCCAATCCAATCAGCAGATGCCCTGTTATCACAGTTCCAAATAGATAGATACCTTCCATGTCCTCTATGGAAAGCACAGGACTCGCCATTTCTCCCATGACTCCCTCATATACCTGGCAGAAAACGTTCCGTCAAGACCGAAAGGTTTCCCCCAAACCTGAGATTCTCGTCAATAAGATCTTGGCATTTGAGTTGAGGGAACAGTTTATCAACTCCATGTTTATATTTCGTACAGCAGTGCAAAAGAGAGGCTCTTAAAGTTAAGACAAGACGAGACAAAGAGCTAAGCAAGAGAGCTCGGGAGAGGGAGGGAGTGGGAACGACCTTGACGAGAGTCGGAGTGAATTAAGGCATACTTGTCAGTCTGCAAGGTAGTTTTGGGGTTTTCTGTTATTTTTCCTTTTTTTTTAGTGTTTCTTCTTGTCCAGCTTGATGACTTTTGCTCTGTTTTGGTTTATTCTGCAGTGACTTTTCACCTGTATCTGAAAACTATTCTCCTCTCCTGCCCCTGATTGGCAATCAGGAGGGTTTATCTACTTATTTCGCCTGCCATAGACGCTGGGTCATTATCTTGTGTGTTTGCTGTGTAGTGTAATGTTCTTTTCTGGGTTCCTGCACTACTGCCTAAAACCTACAAACATACCTACTGTACCTACAAAACATACTCGTTTTAAAACCCGTGGAGACCTGGCATTCCAGGCTATAGCTCCCAGACTCTGGAACAATTTGCACCAGTCCCTCCGTGATCTTGACTGTGTTGAAACTTTTAAGAAACATTTGAAAACTCTTTTTTTGAGTGAAGTTTTAGTTCATGCACCTTTTAACCCTTGTGTGGTGTTCGGGTCTGTGGGACCCGTTTTCGATTTTTATTAAAAGAAAAATGATACAATTAATTAATTTTTCAAACTGAGACTCACTGGCTTTGGCTAATTTTCTGTGAAGAACATATATCAGAATACATATTTAATGAACACACACCATACACCCCCCCTACACATTTCTATTACATATAAGATGTCCGGGGTCCACTGGACCCGGGGCTAATAGAAGTGTGGAAATTGATGTTCTGTGTACCCCACACACACACACACACACACACACGCACACACACACACACACACACACACACACACACACACACACACACACACACACACACACACACACACACACACACACACACACACACACAAAGCAGGCCTAGACTGGGAGGACAGAGTGTAGGTACACAGAACATCACAGGGTCAAATGTGCGACAAAATGAGAGCAGACAGTGTTGACAAACAATGTTGCAACCTTGTGTGGGAATCGCAGGTGCAGAAACACAAAAGAAGAATCCCTGTGGGATGCAGAATTTGGCAGAGAAATTTCCATGCAACGTTCATATTGTTGTTACTCAGCCAGTGTTTGTGGGTCTTAGACTTAGACTTACTTTTTATTGTCGTTCAAATTTGAACTTTACAGTACAGATAAGAACACAATTTTGTTGCATTAGCTGGTTGGCAGTGCAGGATAAAAGAGCAATAAGGTGCAGATATAAATAAATAGATTACTGTAAAGATAAATATATTGCACTTTTGCATATGCATCCACGTTTATGGATGTATGTTATATTGTCTTTATATTCCAGCGAGTTCATCCATTTTTGGGGGGAATTGAGGGGATTATTATGATGCGTTTAAGAGTCTTACGGCCTGAGGGAAGAAGCTGTTACAGAACCTGGAGGTTCTGCTACAGAGGCTGTGGACTTCTTTCTAGAGTCCAGTAGTGAAAACAGTCCTTGGTGGGGTGGGAGGAGTCTCTCCAGATTTTCTGAGCTCTGGTCAGGCAGCGGCTTTTTGCAATCTCCTGGATAGAAGGAAGAGGAGTCCTGATGATCTTTTCCACCGTCCTCACCACTCTCTGGAGAGACTTCCAGTCTGAGGCATTACAGGCTCCAGTCCAGACAGAGATGCAATTGGTCAGTAGGCTCTCTATAGTGCCTCTGTAGAATGTGGTGAGAATGGGGGGAGGGAGCTGTGCTCTTTTCATCCGACGCAAAAAGTGCATGCGCTGCTGAGCTCTTTTTACAAGAGCTCCGGTGTGTAGGGACCAGGTTATATTGTCAGTTATCTGCACCCCCAGGAACTTGGTGCTGCTTACCATCTCCACCGCTGTGCCGTTGATGAAGAGTGGAGCGTGGCTGGACTGGTGCTTCCTGAAGTTGACGATGATCTCCTTGGTCTTGTCGACGTTCAGGACCAGGTTGTTGGTTCTGCACCAGTCAACCAGATGTTTCACCTCCTCCCTGTAGTCCATGTCGTTGTTGTCACGGATGAGGCCCACTACTGTTGTGTCGTCCGCATACTTCACAATGTGGCTAGTAGTGGACCTGGCGCAGCAGTCATGGGTCATCAATGTGAACAGCAGCGGACTCAGGACGCAGCCCTGGGGGGAGCCGGTGCTCAGGGAGGTGGCACTGGAGGTGTTGTTGCCCACTCTCACAGACTGGGGTCTGTCTGTGAGGAAGTCAAGCAGCCAGTTGCAAAGGGGGGTAATGAATCCAAGGGGGGCCAGTTTGCTCACCAAGTGCTGCGTCCAAGTCCAGAAACAACATCCGCACATGTGTGTCCTTTCCTTCCAGATGTGCTAAGCTCAGGTGGAGTGCAAAAGAGATGGCGTCCTCTGTGAAACGGTTAAGGCGATAAGCAAACTGGTATGGGTCGAATCTGGGGGGAAGTCTGGAGACAATGTATTCCTTTACCAGCCTCTCGAAGCACTTCATTACATTTGTTTTTTGGGATAAATCAGTATTTTAACATAAAAGTGTTTGATTGTGAGGCATTAAAAGCCACAAAATGCAACGGGTCCATCAGACCCACAGACACTGGCTGAGTAACAACAATATGAACACCACACAAGGGTTAACTATCATTTATTCACCTTAAATCCTTTTTATGATGTTGCCCCTGTGGTTTTAAGTTGAATTGTTGTTTTACTTCACCTATGTTTTGTACAGCGCTTTGTGATTTTATCTGTGAAAAGCGCTTTATAAATACAATTTACTTACTTACTAATCAATATACTCTCTACCTACACCGTTCACTTTCTCTGCACCCTGGGATCAAGCCAACAGCAACCAAGTACCACCGTAACAATAACAAGTTCAGTTGCCTAGCAGCTCATTTTAAAGTTAAAGTACCACTGATAGTCACACACTCACTAGGTGTAGTGAAATTACTCTCTGTGTTTGACGCATCCCCTTGTTCACCCGCTGGGAGGTGAGGGGAGCAGTGAGTAGCAGCGGTGGCCGCGCTCAAGAATTATTTTGGTGATTTAAGCCCCAATTCCAACCCTTGATGCTGAGTGCCAAGCAGGGAGGTAATGGGTCCCATTTTTATAGTCTTTGGTATGACTCGGCCAGGGTTTGGACTCACGACCTACCGATCTCAGGGCGGACACTCTAACCACAAGGCCACTGACCAGGTTTTTACATTTTAAATTTTCACACAAGTGCAAAACAAAGTTAAGCAAGTAAAACATTACAACAACAACAAAAAAAACACCACCTTAACTTTGAAAATGTATTGTTTTGCTGCTGTAACTTCTAATATATTCTTCTCTTATCACCCCTTGTTGAAGATTGAGTTCCTGGATCGAGGTCTCAGGAGGTACACTGAGATGTGGAGTAACATTATGCAGGGTAAAGAAAATGAGAAAACGAGAATAGATTGTGTCTTAAAGTGCGCAAAAGCAATAATGAAGTCTGACCAATTGTGATGGAAAGATACTCTAACCTCCCAATGAACTTGTAATTTTAATTTGTTCTGCGGGGAAAACACACCCTGCACGGGCCTCCTTCTTGATTTTTATGTATCTATTTTTGCACTTAAGTCACAGGCATTTGCACGGGTCACACTCATAACTATTTTCTCACTAACAGAAGTCATTTTGCTGTGAGGATGTCACGGCGCGGGCTCGACCCGCCTTTCATCGGAAGCAAGTTCTGCCAGCACCTTAGTTGGAGGAATTTTCCTCTATTATCAACAATACAGTTGTTCAAATGCAACAATACATATACGTAATGATAACTACAGATAAAAAAGGAATACCGAAAAATAATACGTGTATGATAAATGCGCCGACAATCCATCTAGCGATGCGGCTTCATAGCTTACCAAAGTCGTACTAAAACATTTTGAAATATTTTTGAGCGCCGTGTGTAATGTTCCATATTTTCAATGGAACATATAAAATGATGGTGTTGTTCACTTGAGTCATATTGCCATCATAGTGCAGTCTACAAGTATCTCTTATGTTTGACTGCCATCTACTGGTCACACTTATCATTACATGATGTACCAAATAAGATTGCTTCGAGGTCGGTAAGCACAACCAGAATTATTCCGTACCTTATGCGCAACGGGTTATAAGGCGCACTGTCGAGTTTTGAGGGGGAGAAAAGGATTTTAAAGGCCTACTGAAATGATTTTTTTTTTTTTTTAAACGGGGATAGCAGATCCATTCTATGTGTCATACTTGATCATTTCGCGATATTGCCATCTTTTTGCTGAAAGGATTTAGTAGAGAACATTGACGATAAAGTTTGCAACTTTTGGTCGATGACAAAAAAAGCCTTGCCTGTACCGGAAGTAGCGTGACGTCGCAGGTTGAAAGGTTCCTCACATTTCCCCATTGTTTAAACCAGCAGCAAGAGCGATTCGGACCGAGAAAGCGACGATTACCCCATTAATTTGAGCGAGGATGAAAGATTCATGGATGAGGAACGTCAGAGTGAAGGACTAGAGTGCAGTGCAGGACGTATGTTTTTTCGCTCTGACGGTAACTTAGGTACAAGCTGGCTCATTGGATTCCACACTTTCTCCTTTTTCTATTGTGGATCAAGGATTTGTATTTTAAACCACCTCGGATACTATATCCTCTTGAAAATGAGAGTCGAGAACGCGAAATGGACATTCACAGTGACTTTTATCCCCACGACAAAAATCGGCGAAGCACTTTAGCTACGGAGCTAACGTGATAGCATCGGGCTTAACTGCAGATAGAAACAAAATAAATAAACCCCTGACTGGAAGGATAGACAAAAAATCAACAATACTATTAAACCATGGACCTGTAACTACACGGTTAATGCTTTCCAGCCTGGTGAAGCTTAACAATGCTGTTGCTAACGTTGCCATTGAAGCTAACTTAGCTACGGGACCTCACAGAGCTATGCTAAAATCATTAGCTATCCACCTACGCCAGCCAGCCCTCATCTGCTCATCAACACCCGTGCTCACCTGCGTTCCAGCGATCGACGGAGCGACGAAGGACTTCACCCGGCGGCTAGCGTCGGATAGCGCGTCTGCTATCCAAGTCAAAGTCCTCCTGGTTGTGTTGCTGCAGCCAGTCGCTAATACATCGATCCCACCTAAAGCTTTCTTCTTTGCAGTCTTCATTGTTCATTAAACAAATTTCAAAAGATTCACCAACGCAGATGTCCAGAATACTGTGGAATTTTGCGATGAAAACAGAGCTTTTTGTATTAGATACAATGTGTCCGAATACTTCCGTTTTAACCATTGACGTCACGCGCATATGTCATCATGCATAGACGTTTTCAACCGGAAGTTTCGCGGGAAATTTAAAATTGCACTTTATAAGTTAACCCGGCCGTATTGGCATGTGTTGCAATGTTAAGATTTCATCATTGATATATAAAGTATCAGACTGCGTGGTCGGTAGTAGTGGGTTACAGTAGGCCTTTAAGTGCGCCTTATAGTCCGGAAAATACAGTACCTTAGAACGACATTGACTAACAATTACTTATTAGGTTACAAAAGACATTCACCAAAGATCAGACTATCATGCATTTAAAAGGGAACTGAACTTTTTTGGGGGAATTTTGCCTATTGTTTGCAATCATTTTGAAAGACATGACGACTATCAAAAAAACCATCCAAAACACACCAAAAATACTCTATTTACGATTTGTGACTTGAATATTAAGATGAACCTCTGGAGCTTGGGAGGAAAAAGACTGCATTTTAGAGCTACAACCGATATAGCCTTCAGACTCCCACTGCTGCGGCGACAGCATGAATCAGCGTTCAGACTCGGAATCACGCTATGCCAATTATAATCAGTAACTGGACCTCCTGCAGCTGTCACATCAGAGTGAGATAGGATTGCTATCTGTCGGTTTAAAAAGAAGCACAAATCGATTCAGGGTCTCAGGCGCTCCAGGCTGTGTACTAACATGGTTGTGCCTCTGTAATGTAATGCTCTTTGACTGCTTGGCGTCCCACAGGCTATTTGCAGTTGCCATGACCATAACAGCCACGTTCTTGATATGCTTGGACAGAGATCTATCATGAGTATCTACTAGTATCTGCAAACGTGGGCAACAACAATCAGCTGTTTGGTTTGTTTTTCCCCCCCCAAAGGACGGTATGATGTTATTGCTTTAGGGCAGCACAATTGGTTTAACCCCAAGCTAAGGTTTTTGATCCCTCAGGATTAGGTGGATACATTTGAAGGATTAGACGGAACAGAGTGGACAGTGTGCTCTGCCTCAACAAAACGTGTTTGTTTATTGCAGGCTTTACTTATGAACCACAGATGCCGTTTGTGGGAGCCGGTTAAAAAAACAAAATATAATTCCAGACTTGGATGACAGCAGTCGCATAGAAAATGACAGAGCGTGACATTTTCATTTAACAGGCTGATTATGAGATTATATAACCGGCCTCGTTATTTGAGGCTGTCACTTAATTTTGTCCACAAGCGATGCTGAGATCATTATCCATGCGTTCGTTACATCTCGTCTCGATTACTGTAACGTTTTATTTCCGGGCCTCCCTATGTCTAGCATTAAAAGATTACAGATGGTACAAAATGCGGCTGCTAGACTTTTGACAAAAACAAGAAAGTTTGATCATATTACGCCTATACTGGCTCACTTGCACTGGCTTCCTGTGCACCTAAGATGCGACTTTAAGGTTTTACTACTTACGTATAAAATACTACACGGTCAAGCTCCTGCCTATCTTGACGATTGTATTGTACCATATGTCCCGGCAAGAAATCTGCGTTCAAAGAACTCCGGCTTATTAGTGATTCCCAGAGCCCAAAAAAAGTCTGCGGGCAATAGAGCGTTTTCTATTCGGGCTCCAATACTATGGAATGCCCTCCCGGTAAAAGTTAGAGATGCTACCTCAGTAGAAGCATTTAAGTCTCATCTTAAAACTCATTTGTATACTCTAGCCCAGGGGTCGGCAACCCGCGGCTCCGGAGCCGCATGCGGCTCCTTGATCACCCTGATGCGGCTCAGCTACATGCATGCCGACCCCCTCGATTTTCCCAGGAGACTTATGGATGTCAGTGTCTCTCATAAATTAATAATAAAATTATCCTATCAACACTCTAATTACTGTATAAAGGGCGTGCCCTAATTGCACTGCAGTAATTGTCCTCTATTGCATTTACTTACAGCGTGCCAGGCCAGCCACATGTTGCATGTTGTTATTACTTGCTCACACAGGAGACAGCAAAGCATACTTACTCATCAGCCACACAGCTTACACTGACGGTAGCCGTATCAAATAACTTTAACATTGTTACGTTACAAATATGCGCCACACTGTGAACCCACACCAAAAAAGAATGAAAAACACATTTCTGGAGAACATCCCACTGTAACACAACATAAACACAACACAACCATTACCCAGAATCCCATGCAGTCCTAACTCTTCCGGTCTACATTATACACCCCGCTACCACCAAATCCCCCCACACATCAACCCCCCCCCCCCTCTTCGTGGTTGGTTGAGCGGAAGAGTTAGGGCTGCATGGGATTCTGGGTATTGGTACCGTCAGTGTAAGATGTGTGGCCGCTGAGTTAGTAGCCTTGCTGTCTCTTCCGTGAGCAAGCTAAAGCTGCATCCCACTTGTGGCCGAGCGGGTACACTGATTGGGCAGACTGTAGAGGGCGCCAAATGCAGTGTCATCACACTCTGATATTCGGGAGTCTCCCGGGAAAAATGAGAGTATTGGCAAGTGTGACGCAAGCGACATTCATCCAAAACTCGCGGGCTGCACTAACATCAAATTCCCACATTAAAGTGCGTGCCGGTGCGTGTGTCTGAGACCCCTAGTTAACATAACACAAAGCATGTAAGCTTTGTATGCGGTGTTTTTCATTTTAAAATTTAAAAACATTTTTGTGGCTCCCATGACTTTCTTTAATGTGTGAAACTTGCCAAAATGGCTCTTTGAGTGGTAAAGGTTGCCGACCCCTGCTCTAGCCTTTAAATAGACTCCCTTTTTAGACCAGTTGATCTGCCATTTCTTTTCTTTTCTTTTCTACTCTTCTCCCAACCGCTATCCTGTCCATCAGATGGGGACATCTCTACGCTGCTGACCCGTCTCCACTCGGGATGGTTCCTGCTGGCCCCACTATGGACTGGACTTTCGCTGATGTGTTGGACTTTCACAATATCATGTCAGACCCACTCGACATCCATTGCTTTCGGTCTCCCCTAGAGAGGGGGGGGTTACCCACATATGCGGTCCTCTCCAAGGTTTCTCATAGTCATTCACATCGACGTCCCACTGGGGTGAGTTTTCCTTGCCCGTATGTGGGCTCTGTACCAAGGATGTCGTTGTGGCTTGTACAGCCCTTTGAGACACTCATGATTTAGGGCTACATAAATAAACATTGATTGATTGATTGATTGATTAATGCTATATTTGTTTTTTTATACTTGTAAACATTGTTAGAAAAGTTACTGTGAATATATAATGTAGTTACGGTCTTTGAGCAAGACAACAATGCAACGTGGCAACAGATTACTTATGGTAATAGTCTTATTTACTTGTCAAAACTGCAGTCATTAAATCTCTTCTAAAAAAGCAGAGCCTAGATGCCTCTGTTATCAACAACTACAGACCAATTTCAAATCTACCATTCATAAGTAAAATAATTGAGAAAGTTGTCCTCCAACAACTAAATCACTTCTTGGCTTCTACTGGCTGCCACAACAACTTCCAGTCAGGATTTCGACCTCTTCATAGCACAGAGACCTTCTTAAAGTTAAGGACACTTTAATTTTAAAGACACCGTCGACCACTCAATACTTTTGGACAGGTTGGAAAACTGGGTGGGGATCTCAGGCACAGTTTTAAGCTGGTTCAAGTCATATTTACAAGATAGGAACTATTTTGTTTCCATTGGTGACTTTGTATCAGAACCAACCAACGTAACGTGTGGAGTCCCCCAAGGTTCAATCTTGGGGCCGACTTTATTTAACATCTATATGCTCCCACTAGGACAAATCATGCAAAATAATAACATTGACCATCATTGCTATGCCGATGACACCCAAATCTATGTAGCGCTATCACCAAATGACTATCGCCCCATAGATCTTCTGTGCCAGTGCATTAAACAAGTCAAACACTGGATGTGCCAAAATTTCCTACAACTAAATGAAGATAAAACTGAGATAATTGTTTTTGGTGCTAAAAAAAAGAAAGGTTTAAAGTCGTCCAACACCTTCAATCACTGTCCCTGAAAACCACAAATAAAGCCAGAAATCTTGGGGTTATTTTAGATTCTGATTTACATTTCGACAGTCACATCAAATCAATAACAAAATCGGCCTACTATCACCTCAAAAATGTAACAAGACTTAGAGGGCTCATGTCAGCTCAAGACTTAGAAAAACTTGTACATGCCTTTATTACCAGTAGGCTAGACTATTGTAATGGTCTCCTTGCAGGTCTTCCCAAAAAAACTGTCAGGCAGCTACAGCTTGTTCAGAACGCTGCTGCTAGAGTTCTAACAAAGACCAAAAAATGTGAGCACATTACACCAATTCTTAAATCCTTACATTGGCTCCCTGTACATCAGAAAATTGATTTCAAAATCCTCCTGCTCACATATAAATCACTACATGGTCTAGGGCCCAAGTATATCACCGATATGCTCCCACTATATAAGCCCTCTAGATCACTAAGATCTTCTGAGACCAATCTGTTAGCGGTTCCAAGAGTAAACTCAAATCAAGGGAGAGCATCATTCAGTCACTATGCAACAAATAGCTGGAATAAACTTCCGGAAGATGTCAGACTTTCCCCAACTCTGACTACTTTTAAAACTAGACTGAAGACTTTTATGTTCACCTTAGCTTTCAGCTAAATCTTTTAATCTTTTAACTTTTAACGTCTGCACTGTTTGTATTTGTATTGTCTGCATTTTAATTTTGCTTTTATTTTCTTTCATTTCACTTTGTTGTCTGTGAAGCACTTTGAGTCTGCCTTGTGTATGAAAAGCGCTATACAAATAAAGTTGCCTTGCCTTGCCTTGCCTACATAAACCTCAGCGTTTTCAGAACAATATACATTTATTGTTTTGTTTTAATAGCCACGACATGGAATATATAGTACGGAAGAAAGAAGGCTACACATGAACTGAAAACAAAGTGAAATAATACATTGCTGAAATCCGGTATGATTTGAAAATCCCATTCGACACTTTTTGAATTCCCCTATAAATCACGATGTATGACTAAGTGGAGAAAATGCAATTCCGATCACCACCAAGTGCAGGTGATCGTAAATAGAGTATTTTTGCTGGTTTTTGGATGGTTACAGTATTTATTGGGTTTTATGGGCAGAATAGGGAACCTTCCACTGACTCTGTTGTAAGATGACTTTTGTTTGCGATTATTTACGAGTTAAAATATATTTACAAAAATAGTCGTGTCTTTCAAAATGATTGCAACATATCATTATTACATGATTATAATATACAAATATTTTTTCCCATTCTTGCTTGATGTACAGCTTAAGTTGTTCAACAGTCCGGGGGTCTCCATTGTGCTATTTTAGGCTTCATAATGTGCCACACATTTTCAATGGGAGACAGGTCTGGACTACAGGCAGGCCAGTCTAGTACCCGCACTCTTTTACTATGAAGCCACGTTGATGTAACACATGGCTTGGCATTGTCTTGCTGAAATAAGCAGGGGCGTCCATGGTAACGTTGCTTGGATGGCAACATATGTTGCTCCAAAACCTGTATGTACCTTTCAGCATTAATGGCGCCTTCACAGATGTGTAAGTTACCCATGTCTTGGGCACTAATACACCCCCATAACATCACACATGCTGGCTTTTCAACTTTGCGCCTATAACAATCCAGATGGTTCTTTTCCTCTTTGGTCCGGAGGACACGACGTCCACATTTTCCAAAAACTATTTGAAATGTGGACTCGTCAGACCACAGAACACTTTTACACTTTGTATCAGTCCATCTCAGATGAGCTCAGCCACCTAAAATCTTGCCTAGGGCGCCAGATTGGTTAGGGCCGGGCCTGGATGGGCATGACTGTTAAAAAATATCCTTGTTTCACCTTCAAATGTGTTGAGACTCAGCAATCAACAGTGCCTCTGCTGGTTGCAGCTAAGTAGTGCACTCCATTTTCATATGATTATTCAAATTGTTCCCACACAATGGGCCAGGTTATAAACAATCAATGATTGGGATGTCTTGATTAACATTTTTGGCTTACGATCCAATCCAATTTTTTAGCCTCAGATCCGTGTGAAAGATTGGCTCGGCAGCTCATCAGCCTATACACCAATCAGTTCAAAAAGGCTAATACTGGCCAAGGTCCGATCCCATAATTAGGATTTTGAAATCTCCAATAATATATCACTATACTGATTGCTTCAAATATGTTTGATGTAGCTCAGGTATAATGTTTTCTTGACATACACTATATTGCCAAAAGTATTTGGCCGACCATCCAAATGATCAGAATCAGGTGTCCTAATGACTTGGCCCGGCCACAGGTGTATAAAAACAAACACTTAGGCATGGAGACGGTTTCTACAAACATTTGTGAAAGAATGGGCCGCTCTCAGGAGCTCGGTGATTTCCAGCGTGGAACTGTCATAGGATGCCACCTGTGCAACAAACCCAGTCGTGAAATTTCCTCGCTCCTAAATATTCCAAAGTCAACAGTCGGCTTTATTATAAGAAAATGGAAGATTTTGGGAACAACAGCAACTCAGCCACGAAGTGGTAGGCCACGTAAACTGACAGAGAGGGGTAAGCGGATGCTGAAGCGCAGAGTGCAAAGAGGTCGCCGACTTTCTGCACAATCAGTTGCTACAGAACTTCATGTGACCTTCCAATTAGCCCACGAACAGTCCGCAGAGAGCTTCATGGAATGGGTTTCCATGGCCGAGCAGCTGCATCTAAGCCATACATAACCAAGTCCAATGCAAAGCATCGGATGCAGTGGTGTAAAGCATGTCGCCACTGGACTCTCGAGCAGTTCTCTGGAGTGATGAATCACGCTTTTCCATCTGGCAATCCGATGGACGATTCTGGGTTTGGAGGTTGCCAGGCGAACGGTACATTTCGGACTGCGTTGTGCCGAGTGTGACATTTGGTTGAGGAGGAATTATGGTGTGAGGTTGTTTTTCAGGAGTTCGGCTTGGCCCCTTAGTTCCAGTGAAAGGAACTTTGAATGCTCCAGGATACCAAAATATTTTGGACAATTCCATGCTTCCAACTATGTGGGAACAGTTTGGAGCGGGCCCCTTCCTCTTCCAACATGACTGTGCACCAGTGCACAAAGCAAGGTCCATAAAGACATGGATGAAAGAGTCTGGTGTGGATGAACTTGACTGGCCTGCACAGAGTCCTGACCTGAACCTGATAGAACACCTATGGGAGGAATTAGAATGGAGACTGAGAGTCAGGCCTTCTCGACCAACATCAGTGTTTGTCCTCACCAATGCGCTTTTGGAAGAATGGTCGAAAAATTCCTATAAACACACTCCACAACCTTGTGGACAGCCTTCCCAGAAGAGTTGAAGCTGTAATAGCTGCAAAAGGTGGACCGACGTCATATTGAACCCTATGGGTTAGGAATGGGATGGCACTTCAAGTTCATATGTGAGTTAAAGGCCTCCTGAAAGCCACTACTACCGACCACGCAGTCTGATAGTTTATATATCAATGATGACATCTTAACATTGCAACACATGCCAAAACGGCCCGGTTAACTTATAAAGTGCAATTTTAAATTTCCCAAGGAACTTACGGTTCAAAACGCCTTTGGAGGATGACGTATGTGTGTGACGTCGCGAGGTCCACGGAAGTGTTTGGACCCTATTGGACACTCTGTTTTCTTCGACAAAATTCCACAGTATTCTGGACATCTGTGTTGGTGAATCTTTTGCAATTTGTTTAATGAACAATGGAGGCTGCAAAGAAGAACGTTGTAGGTGGGATCGGTGTATTAGCGGCTGGCTGCAGCAACACAACAAGGAGGACTTTGTTGGATAGCAGACGCTAGCGCCGGGGACCTCACCTTGACTTCCTACGTCTCCGGGCCACCGACCGCATCGTCGATCGCTGGAACGCAGGTGAGCACGGGTGTTGATGAGCAGATGAGGGCTGGCTGGCGTAGGTGGAGCGCTAATGTTTTTATCATAGCTCTGACGAGGTCCCGTTGCTAAGTTAGCGTCGTTAGCAACAGCATTGCCAGGCTCCGACAGGCGGCACAGCATTAACCGTGTATTTACATGTCCAGTGTTTGGTTCGGTGTCTCCTGATAGTAGTATTGTTGATCTTCTGTCTATCCTTCCAGTCAGGGATTTATTTATTTTGTTTCCATCTGCATTTGAGACGGATGCTATCACGTTAGCTCATGCTAAAGAGCTTCGTCGATGTATTGTCGTGGAGATAAAAGTCACTGTGAATGTCCATTTCGCCTTCTCGACTCTCATTTTCAAGAGGATATAGTATCCGAGGTGGTTTAAAATACAAATCCGTGATCCGCAATAGAAAAAGGAGAGAGTGTGGATTCCAATGAGCCAGCTTGTACCTAAGTTACGGTCAGAGCGAAAAAAGATATCTCTTGGACTGCATTCTAGGTATGTGGGCTTGTATTAAGCCTCAGGGAGTTGAACGCCCCTGCCTTACATAGTTCCGGGTCACCCTTGGGCAAGGTGTAGCACCCGAATGCCCCCCCCATCAGGGTTACGATACCCCCCATGAACTACCCTAAAAGAGGATGCGTTACCCGGCCCGGAGGAAGCCCGGGGCCCTCCTCCGGAGCTAGGCCCGGAGGTAGGGCTCGTCAGCGAGCGCCTGGTGGCCGGGCTTGCCACGGAGCCCGGCCGGGCACAGCCCGAAGAAGCTACGTGGACACACCATCTTCTCTGCCACGTGGGCCCACCACCCGCGGTCGGAACCAGTGGGGTCGGGTGCGCTGCCAAGTGGATGGCGGTGAAAGTGGAGGCTCCGGACGGACCAATTCGGGGCAGCAGAGGCTGACTTTCGGGACGTGGAACGTCTCTACGCTGGTGGGGAAGGAGCCTGAGCTGGTGCGAGAGGTGGAGCGCTACCGGTTGGATCTGGTGGGGCTTACCTCTACGCATAGCAAGGGCTCTGAAACCACACTCCTGGACAAGGGATGGACCTTGTTCACTTCTGGAGTTGCTCAGGGTGTGAGGGCACAGGCGGGTGTGGGGATACTCACGAGTCCCCGGCTGAGTGCCTGTACGTTGGAGTTCACCCCAGTGGACAAGAGGGTCGCCTCCCTTCGCCTTAGGGTTGGAGGGGGGAAAACTCTGACTGTTGTTTGTGCATATGCACCAAACAGGAGTTCAGAGTATTCAGCCTTCTTGGATACCTTGCATGGGGTCCTGTATGGGGCGCTGGCAGGGGATTCCATAGTCTTGCTGGGGGACTTCAACGCGCACGTGGGCAATGACAGTGATACTTGGACTGGCGTGATTGGGAGGAACGGTCTCCCTGATCTGAACCTGAGTGGTGGATTGTTATTGGACTTCTGTGCTAGTCACGGACTTGCGATAACAAACACCATGTTCAAGCATAAGGATGCTCATAGGTGTACCTGGTACCAGAGCACCCTAGGCCAAAGATCAATGATCGATTTTGTAATCGTATCAGCTGATCTGAGGCCGTATGTTTTGGACACTCGGGTGAAGAGAGGGGCTGAACTGTCAACTGATCACCATCTGGTGGTGAGTTGGGTTAGATGGCGGGGGAAACCTCTGGACAGACCTGGCAAACCCAAGCGTGTAGTGCGGGTGAACTGGGAACGTTTGGAGGAGTCCTCTGTCCGGAAGGACTTCAACTCCCACCTCCGGCGGGACTTCTCTGCCATCCCTGTGGAGGTTGGGGACATTGAACAGGAATGGGCAATGTTCAAAGCCTCTATTGCTAAAGCTGCAGATGCGAGCTGTGGCCAGAAGGTCTTAGGTGCCTCAAGGGGCGGTAACCCTCGAACACCCTGGTGGACAGTGGTGGTCAGGGAAGCCGTCCGACTGAAGAAGGAGTCCTACCGGGGTATGTTATCCCAGGGGACTCCGGAGGCAGTTGCAAGGTACCGACGGGCCCGAAGGGCAGCGGCCGTGGCTGTGGACGAGGCTAAGCAGAGGGTGTGGGAGCAGTTCGGGGAATCCATGGAGAAGGACTATCGGGCGGCACCAAAGATGTTCTGGAAGACCATACGGCACCTCAGGAGGGGGAAGCAGGGAACCATCCAAGCTGTGTACGGCAAGGATGGGACTTTGCTGACTTCAAGTGAGGAAGTCGTGGGGCGTTGGAAAGAGCACTTTGAGGAACTCCTGAACCCAAATACATCAGACACACCCTCCCTGATAGGAGCAGGGCCTGAGGATGATGGGGGATCGACGTCGATCTCTCGGAGTGAAGTCACTGAGGTAGTTAGACAACTCCACAGTGGCAAAGCTCCGGGGGTTGACGAGATCCGTCCAGAAATGCTGAAGGCTCTGGGTGTTGATGGGCTGTCTTGGTTGATACGCCTTTTCAACATTGCGTGGAAGTCTGGGACAGTGCCGAGGGAGTGGCAGACTGGGGTGGTGGTTCCCCTTTTCAAAAAGGGGGACCAGAGGGTGTGTGCTAATTACAGGGGTATCACACTACTCAGCCTCCCTGGGAAAGTTTACGCCAAGGTACTGGAAAGGAGGGTCCGGCCGATAGTCGAACCTCAGATTCAAGAGGAGCAATGTGGATTCCGTCCTGGTCGTGGAACAACTGACCAACTCTTTACGCTTGCGGGAATCCTGGAGAGGGCCTGGGAGTATGCCTATCCAGTCTACATGTGTTTTGTGGATTTGGAGAAGGCGTATGACCGCGTCCCTCGGGAGATCTTGTGGGAGGTGCTGAGGGAGTACGGAGTGAGGGGAACCCTGTTGAGGGCCATCCAATCTCTGTACAACCAAAGCGAGAGTTGTGTCCGGGTGCTTGGATGTAAGTCGGATCCGTTTCCAGTGGGGGTTGGTCTCCGCCAGGGCTGCGCTCTGTCACCTATCCTGTTTGTGATTTTCATGGACAGGATTTCTAGGCGGAGTCGTGGCCATGGCGGAGAGGGTATACGTCTCGGGGGGCTAAAGGTTGCGTCACTGCTGTTTGCAGATGATGTGGTCCTGATGGCACCTTCGGTTCGTGACCTTCAGCTCTCACTGGATCGGTTCGCAGCCGAGTGTTCAGCGGCTGGAATGAGGATCAGCATCTCCAAATCTGAGGCCATGGTTCTCAGCAGGAAACCGATGGTTTGTACAGTCCGGGTAGGGGACAGGACTCTGTCCCAGGTGGAGGAGTTTAAGTATCTCGGGGTCTTGTTCACGAGTGAGGGAAAGATGGAGAAGGAAATCAGCCGGAGAATCGGAGCAGCTGGGGCAGTATTGCAGTCTCTCTGCCGCACTGTTGTGACGAAACGGGAGCTGAGCCAGAAGGCAAAGCTCTCGGTCTACCGAGCTATCTACATTCCTACTCTCACCTATGGTCATGAAGTGTGGGTAATGACCGAAAGAATAAGATCGCGGATACAAGCGGCCGAAATGAGTTTCCTCAGAAGGGTGGCTGGCATCTCCCTTAGAGATAGGGTGAGAAGTGCAGTCACCCGAGAGAGACTCGGAGTAGAGCCGCTGCTCCTTCGCTTGGAAAGGAGCCAGCTTAGGTGGTTCGGGCATCTCGTGCGGATGCCTCACGAGCGTCTCCCTAGGGAGGTCCTCGTTGCACGTCCCACTGGGAGGAGGCCCCGCGGCAGGCCAAGGACCAGATGGGGGGATTACATCTCCTCTCTGGCCTGGGAACGCTTCGGGATTCCCCAGGAGGAAGTCGCAAATGTTGCTCTGGAGAGGGAAGTCTGGGGGTCTCTGCTGGAGCTGCTGTCCCCGCGACCCGATTCCGGATAAGCGGTTGAAGATGGATGGATGGATGGATGCATTCTAGTCCGTCACTCTCACGTTCCTCATCCACGAATCTTCCGTTCTTTGTGCCGAAAATGTAATTTCAGTTCTTATGTGTCTTGTACATGTTAAGAATGGACAAATAAAGCTGCTCTAATGCTCTAATGCTCTAATTTCATCCTTGCTCAAATGAATGGGGTAATCGTCGCTTTCTCACTCCGAATATCTCTCGCTCCATGTAAACAACGGGGAATTGTGAGCAGCACTACCGCTTGTGACGTCACGCTACTTCCGGTAGGGGCAAGGTTTTTTTTTTTAACAGCGAGCAAAAGTTGCGAACTTTATCGTCGATTTTCTCTACTGAATCCTTTCAGCAAAAAATATGGCAATATCGCGAAATGATCAAGTATGACACATAGAATGGATCTGCTATTCCCGTTTAAATAAAAACAATTCATTTCAGTAGGCCTTTAAGGCAGGTGGCCAAATACTTTTGGCAATATAGTGTATTTCTGTCATTAGTAAAGCACATAACTAAATTGCAGATTTATTTGACTGGGGTCAGCTAATAAAAGCTGTCATTATGACTTTGGCCAGCCACTGTGATGCCTCCTCAATCCATGCCATGTGGCTATTGACTGTCTTATTTGTGTTTTCACTCCATGTAAGCGCAGTGCCCCGGAACACTTGACCCCTCCCTCACACGACAAACCAGATGAGTGATATACTCATGTGCGCCGGCATAAATCTGCAGTGCAAACACGGCCGCCTCGGAGACGCCGTATCGCTCCGAGGCGCCTGTGTGCATGCGCATTATGCGCCGCATTTAAGGCGCAACACGACATTGTAAACCACAGGGATGAGAGGGGGATCCGCGGGTTAATCGAACTGTTAAGCCCCACATGCTGTTGAGAATCAAAGACTTCCAAAGTGGTGCGATCTCAATCAGCGCCTTCAAGCTGCTGCTGCTGCCTTTCTGGCGAGGTTAACCCTGATTCAATGTTGTCTGTGTTGTGTCTTTTCCGTGCGTCTCAAAACAAATTACATGTGATTATCAGCCTGCATGCCTTACCCCCAGTGATCTCCGGATTATCCTCACAGTCTAAAACAGTGGTTCTTAACCTTGTTGGAGGTACCGAACCCCACCAGTTTCATATGCGCATTCACCGAACCCTTTAGTGCAGGGGTGTCCAAAGTGCGGCCTGGGGGCCATTTGCGGCCCGCAGCTAATTGTTTAGCGGCCCGCCACACATTCTGGAAATGCCATGGCAAAAATAAAAAAAATATTAAAATAGTGGAATGAGGTGAAATCTAACTAGAAAACGTTGCAATGTTGATACAAAGCTGCCATGCAGGCTGTTTTTTAAAAAAAAAATCAATAATAGTGAATTATTGAAATCTTCTAGGCTCCAATTACTTCAAATATTTCACATTAAAATGTTTTATGTGGAAAAATATTGCATATAGTGTGTGGTTGCCATATAAAAACATCCACGTTTTCTTTGACAAAAGAGCATAAAACAAACAAAATAATAGTTCAAACGTAAAATCGACAGATATACACTACCGTTCAAAAGTTTGGGGTCACATTGAAATGTCCTTATTTTTGAAGGAAAAGCACTGTACTTTTCAATGAAGATAACTTTAAACTAGTCTTAACTTTAAAGAAATACACTCTATGCATTGCTAATGTGGTAAATGACTATTCTAGCTGCAAATGTCTGGTTTTTGGTGCAATATCTACATAGGTGTATAGAGGCCCATTTCCAGCAACTATCACTCCAGTGTTCTAATGGTACAAAGTGTTTGCTCATTGGCTCAGAAGGCTAATTGATGATTAGAAAACAGTTTAGCTCGTTACAAAAGCTACAAAACTGACCTTCCTTTGAGCAGATTGAGTTTCTGGAGCATCACATTTGTGGGGTCAATTAAACGCTCCAAATGGCCAGAAAAAGAGAAATTCCATCTGAAACTCGACAGTCTATTCCTGTTCTTACAAATGAAGGCTATTCCACAAAATTGTTTGGGTGACCTCAAACTTTTGAACGGTAGTGTATCTGAAGTTGATCTCGTAACTTAAGTGTTGAAAGTAAAACAAATAATAATAAAAATGTATCACTTTATGAGTGGGGTACCTTTTGGATCCTAAAGATATTTAGTGGGATTTTATTAATCTTTTCACTGTGATTAATCAAAAATAATAATGAAAATAGAATCAATGGTGTCATGCATTATTGATCTTTTCAGGGCTCCAATTACTTCACATCAAACATTGCTTTCTGAATGTTTTGTGCGGTGGGGGAAATACTGCATATTTCAGTTGTACTATAAAAAACAAAGTTGTCTTTGACAGAAAAGGCATATATAATAATAGGCAATAATAGTTTGACTTGTTTTTAACATTTTAATGACTGAGACCCTTTACGGGCCCCAGGGGCCTTAATTGTTAAAAAAAAAAAAATCTATATATTTTGTTATGGTTTGAAAATGAAAAATATCAAAATGGCCCCCGCATGCTTTAATTTTTCCGTGTGCGGCCCTCAGTGGAAAAAGTTTGGACACCCCTGCTTTAGTGAAAAGACTTAATTTAGAGTTTTTTGGACACCAGGGGAACATATTCTAAGTAGCAAAGACTTAATTTAGAGTTATTTGGACCCCAGGGGAACATATTCTAAGTAACAAAGACTTAAATTAGAGTTTTTTGGTTAGGGTTAGGGTTACGGTTGGAGGGTTAGGGTTATAATAAGGCCATGCCGAATAAGGCAATAATAAGTACTTAATAATGACTAGTTAAGAGCCAATATGTTACTAATTTGCATGTTAATAAGCAACTAATTAATGGTGAATATGTTCCCCATACTAAAGTGTTACCATGTTTTTTACTGGTGCACAAAATGAACCGTGCATGAACATCACCTTGTTCAAACAACAAAACCAACACAGTGCATAAACTCACAACAAATTACACACCTGCAAATCAGTCTGACTTCTGCTGTCGCCGTATCCGTAATACGCCGATAGGGAGGAGTTTTTATTTACACGATGAGTCGATCGAACCCAGGTTAAGAACCACTGGTCTAAAACATAACAGAGCTGCCAACAATTGATGTTTGCAATCCAGTATGCCCTCCCGCTCCAGTACATGAACATACCTGACAAATCTCCTACGTCTCGCCTCTGGCTTTTACAAAATTGTTATGCTTGTCCTAGCCAATATTTTAAAGTGTATCATTATGCTCCGCGCTCCTGATGGAAATGTCATTGCTGCAAACTGCGCAGAATGCATGATATTCGCTTTTATTCCATTCCCGCAAACATTGCTAATCAGCAATATCAGTCATACCTGTGCTAATGTTTTTTCTTCATCACATATACAGCGAGTGGGTTTGGGTTAGTTTTTGTCTCAAGAGTGCGTGACGAATGGGCTATTGACCTGATAATTGTCACGCTGTCGTCGCATTTTACTGCGCGGTTGGTTCTCCCAAGATGCAGACGGAACTCCGGAGGCAATGTGCAGGTAATGAAATTATTTAATATCCATAAATCAGACAGGATACGAACAAAAGCGACGCGTTCCGATTGCATGGGGAGCAAAGCTAAAGCTAAGCAAAAGGAAAACAAGCATAAGAATAGGTGACCACAGATGAGGCGCTAGCTGTTCAAAGTCGGGACCCGGGATGGACAACTCATCTGTGCATCAGTTGAGGATGTCTCTGCGCTGCTGACTTGTCTCCACCCAAGACAATCTCCAGCTGGCTCCACTATGGACTGGACTGGTTCTGCGGTCCCCTCCAAGAGTTCTCGTTGTAATTCCATTGGGTTGAGTTTTTTCTTGCCACTGATGTGGGATCTGAGCCGAATATGTCATTGTGGCTTGTGCAGCCCTTTGAGACACTTGTGATTTAGGGCTATGTAAATAATCTTTGATTGATTGATGAGGAATCGAAAAGGTAACGAACCAAATAAGGCAGCCAGGCATTTTGTGGCGAAAAACAGGAATAAGTAGCTCTCTGATTGGTGCCCAGGATCAGGTGAGCGTCCCAAACACTAATCAGAGGCAGGTGAAACTAATCAGCACTCATGACAACTAAAACACACCCAGGGGTGCTGAGAACAGAACTGAGGGAGTCAAAAACTAAACACAACATGATTCGGGAAACGGATCATAACAGTAATACCTGATAAGTCCGGAAAGACAAAGAGATGATACGTTATTATCTTCTCACATATGCTACCTGGTGGTTGTTTGAGCACACTGCAGCTAGTCCTGGATAGTCCCACTCCTTAAAGGCCTACTGAAACCCACTACTACCGACCACGCAGTCTGATAGTTTATATATCAATGATGAAATGTTAACATTATAACACATGCCAATACGGCCGGGTTAACTTATAAAGTGACATTTTAAATTTGCCGCTGAACTTCCGGTTCGAAACGCCTCTGAGGATGACGTATGCGCGTGACGTAGACCGGGGAACACGGGTATGCCTTCCACATTGAAGCCAATACGAAAAAGCTCTGTTTTCATTTCATAATTCCACAGTATTCTGGACATCTGTGTTCGTGAATCTGTTTCAATCATGTTCATTGCATTATGAAGAAGGAAGCTGAGCAAGCAAAGAAGAAAGTTGTCGGTGCGAAATGGACGTATTTTTCGAACGTAGTCAGCAACAACAGTACACAGCCGGCGCTTCTTTGTTTACATTCCCGAAAGATGCAGTCAAGATGGAAGAACTCGGATAACAGAGACTCTAACCAGGAGGACTTTTGACATCGATACACAGACGCCTGTAGAGAACTGGGACAACACAGACTCTTACCAGGATTACTTTGATTTGGATGACAAAGACGCAGACGTGCTACTGTGAGTATGCAGCTTTGGCTTCTAAACATTTGATCGCTTGACCGTATGTGCGCAACTTTTTTTTGCGTATGTACGTAACTTTTTAAAAATATATAAGCTTTATGAACCTTGGGTTAGGTGAACGGTCTTTTGGGCTGAGTGATTGTGTGTGTTGATCAGGTGTTTGAATTGTATTGGCGTGTTCTATGGAGCTAGGAGCTAGCATAGGAGCTAGGAGCTAGCATAACACGTACCGTACGTGCGCGTCACGTACGTAACTTTTTAAAAATATATAAGCTTTATGAACCTTGGGTTAGGTGAACGGTCTTTTGGGCTGAGTGATTGTGTGTGTTGATCAGGTGTTTGAATTGTATTGGCGTGTTCTATGGAGCTAGGAGCTAGCAGAGGAGCTAGGAGCTAGCATAACAAACACGCAGGTGTTTTTATGCAGGATTAATTTGTGGCATGTTAAATATAAGCCTGGTTGTGTTGTGGCTAATAGAGTATATATATGTCTTGTGTTTATTTACTGTTGTAGTCATTCCCAGCTGAATATCAGGTCACCCCCGGCTCTCACAGCATCTTCCCTATCTGAATAGCTTCAACTCCCCACTAGTCCTTCACTTGCACTTTACTCATCCACAAATCTTTCATCCTCGCTCAAATTAATGGGGAAATTGTCGCTTTCTCGGTCCGAATCTCTCTCACTTCATGCGGCCATCATTGTAAACAATAGGGAACTTTGCGTATATGTTCAACTGACTACGTCACGCTACTTCCGGTAGGGGCAAGCCTTTTTTTTGATCAGATACCAAAAGTTGCAATCTTTATCGTCGTTGTTCTATACTAAATCCTTTCAGCAAAAATATGGCAATATCGCGAAATGATCAAGTATGACACATAGAATAGATCTGCTATCCCCGTTTGAATAAAAAAAATTCATTTCAGTAGGCCTTTAAAGCAGCACTAAGTAACTTTTTAATCTTCATAGAATATTTTCATAACTTTTGGGATAATACATCGATTTCTAACTAGTTTAATGACAGCTCTGTCATAGCCTGAGGGGGTCTGCATGTGTCACTTTTACTGGCACTTAGTGACTTAGAAACTACAAATGTGTCGACTTGCTTTACGGCATATGTCACTTCCCCTTTCTCTATGCGTTAAAAAGACGGAAGTCGATGTGAACGCCTACGAGCAATTACTGCCGTCATGGCCAAAGCTCTGAAACAACCAAAGAAACAAAAAGTTTTGCTTGAGGAAACAAAAAGAGAAATAAGGAGCTTACCCGATATAAGGACAGTCAGGATCAACATTGCACCGACTTTCACTCGCTGGCGTGAGCTCAAAGACGAGGGATTCCAGACCAATACTGCCTTGGCTCTGTTCCCGATGGACTAGTAAGTAACCATTTATGCTGAAATCAAAATTATAATGCTAATGTTAGCTATCGGAAATTTGTGTGGTAGCAATAAATAGCCACCAGTGTGATAATTCACGGTTCCACACTTTCGAAAAAGCTCTCTCGCCGGTCTTTCTTTGCTTCGGACCTGCATCCGCCCCGATACATTCTTGGTAGTAGCGCCATGTTTTGTAGCGCAATCCAAGATTATTTATTGATAGTGTCTGCTATTTAACATCACCAAGGGCATTAGACATGTAATACGTGGCTGTAATAACAAACACTTTCAATGATAGCCAATGTTGGTAGGTAAACCTTGCTAAATCGCTATCATTAGCTGACAGCAAACATAACCAATAACCAAATAATGTGTGTTACGTGTAGGGATGGGCACCAAAACCCGTAATGCCACTGGTGCTGATTTATAAGGTAATAATTAGACCGAAAAAAGAAGAAGCTATCTGAACCTTATTCCCATGCTAAGTGAACAGGGACTCAGCCACCCGCAACTAGTGCTCTGTAATATTGTGAAGGAAAAATTATAGTTACTCATAATTAAATTACTAACGGCATTACTCTTTAATAAATCGAATTACTTACTCGGGGGGAAAAAATATAAACATATCTGGCATATGCAGTTGAGAGACATTACATATGAGAACTAGGGATGTCCGATAATGGCTTTTTTGCCGATATCCGATATTCCGATATTGTCCAACTCTTAATTACCGATACCGATATCAACCGATACCGATATATACAGTCGTGGAATTAACACATTATTATTCCTAATTTGGACAACCAGGTATGGTGAAGTTAAGGTCCTTTTTTAAAACATTTATAAAATAAGATAAATAAATTAAAAACATGTTCTTGAACAAAAAAGAAAGTAAAACAATATAAAAACAGTTAACATAGAAACTAGTAATTAATGAAAATGAGTAAAATTAACTGTTAAAGGTTAGTACTATTAGTGGACCAGCAGCACGCACAATCATGTGTGCTTACGGACTGTATTCCTTGCAGACTGTATTGATATATATTGATATATAATGTAGGAACCAGAATATTAATAACAGAAAGAAACAACCCTTTTGTGTGAATGAGTGTAAATGGGGGAGGGAGGTTTTTTGGGGTTGGTGCACTAATTGTAAGTGTATCTCGTGTTTTTTATGTTGATTTAATAAAAATAAAAAATAAAAAAAACGATACCGATAATAAAAAAAACGATACCGATAATTTCCGATATTACATTTTAAAGCATTTATCGGCCGATAATATCGACAGGCCGATATTATCGAACATCTCTAATGAGAACACAGTGTGCCTGCGTGTGTGTGCTTTTAAAAGGCGGGGCCTGTTGCCTAGTGACTCGTGACGTCACCAAGGGTTTCAACGCAGCTGTGTTTGTTAGCTTTAGCAGTTAGCAATGGTATTTTGTCGGCTCCTACACAAGCTCTTTTGAATCTTTTTACCGGATTGTGTTACCTCTGCGTAGTAAAGAGATTGAATTTGCTTTGATGGCTGTCATATCTTCTTGTCAATAAACGGTGTCTTGTTTGGATTGTTTCGAAGTTTGTTACTTCAATCATTGACTGTTGTTCATTATTTCCATTTTGAATGTGTGCGTATGTTGTTTTCTGTCGTGTCTCAATGTGATGTTGCCTCTTCCTATTTGATATCAAGTTAATTATAGTGTGGTGCTGCTTTCACTAGTAAAAAAAACAAAAAAACATCCGTCGTCTTTCATAAGGATTGTGAACGATAGGCAAAACGATAGGCAACATTCCAAAAAAAGTGCAGTTCCCCTTTAAGGAGACCACATCACCCCAATTCTCAAATCCCTTCACTGGCTTCCTGTTCCACTCAGGATTGAATTCAAGGTCTCCCTGCTAAGCCACCAGTGCCTCCATGGAAATGCCCCCCTCTACCTCAAAGAACTACTCACCCCCAAATCCTCCACACGACATCTCCGCTCCGGACAGGCTAACCTCCTCCAACCTCAGAGGACAAAGCTACGAACAATGGGAGACCGGGCTTTCTGCTCCGCCGCTCCCAGTCTGTGGAACGCTCTCCCTGACCACCTGAGGGCACCACAGACTGTGGATGCTTTTAAAAAAGGCATAAAAACCCTTCTTTTTAAAAAAGCCTTTTTTTAGATATGTGCATACTAGCTATAACTATTTGGCTGTTCTAGTTTTTATTTTTATTTATTTCTTTATTATCTTTTTTATCTTTTTTATTATTTTTTTTGTTAATACACTGTAGCACTTTGAGATTGTTTACTCAATATAAAGTGCTTTATACAAATACAATCTATTATTATTATTATTATTATTAAGGTTACAAACAGTCTATTCCAGGGGTCACCAACCTTTTTGAAACCAAGAGCTACTTCTTGGGTACTGATTAATGCGAAGGGCTACCAGTTTGATACACACTTAAATAAATTGCCGGAAATAGCCAATTTGCTCAATTTACCTTTAACTCTATGTTATTATTAATAATTAATGATATTTACACTTAATTGAACGGTTTAAAAGAGGAGAAAACATGAAAAAAAAGACAATTAAATTTTGAAACATAGTTTATCTTTAATTTCAACTCTTTAAAATTCAAAATTCAACCGAAAAAAAGAAGACAAAAACTAGCTAATTTGAATCTTTTTGAAAAAATTAAAAAAATAATTTATGGAACATCATTAGTAATTTTTCCTGATTAAGATTAATTTTAGAATTTTGATGACATGTTTTAAATAGGTTAAAATCCAATCTACACTTTGTTAGAATATATAACAAATTGGACCAAGCTATATTTCTAACAAAGACAAATCATTATTTCTTCTAGATTTTCCGGAACAAAAATTTTAAAATAAATTCAAAAGACTTTGAAATAAGATTTAAATTTGATTCTACAGATTTTCTAGATTTGCCAGAATTTTTTTTTTGAATTTTAATCATAATAAGTTTGAAGAAATATTTCACAAATATTCTTCATTGAAAAAACAGAAGCTAAAATGAAGAATTAAATTAACATTGATGTATTATTCTTTACAATACATTTTTTTTACTTGAACATTGATTTAAATTGTCAGGAAAGAAGAGGAATGAATTTAAAAGGTAAAAAGGTATATGTGTTTAAAAATCCTAAAATCATTTTTAAGGTTGTATTTTTTCTCTAAAATTGTTTTTCTAAAAGTTATAAGAAGCAAAGTAAAACAATGTAGGAATGTATTTAAACAAGTGAAGACCAAGTCTTTAAAATATTTTTTTGGATTTTCAAATTCTATTTGAGTTTTGTCTCTCTTAGATTTAAAAATGTCAGGCAAAGCGAGACCAGCTTTTTAGTAAATAAATACAATTTTTAAAAAAATAGAGGCAGCTCACTGGTAAGTGCCGCTATTTGAGCTATTTTTAGAACAGGCCAGCGGGCTACTCATCTGGTCCTTACGGGCTACCTGGTGCCCGCGGGCACCACGTTGGTGACCCCTGGTCTATTCAATCCAATTTGATAACTTACAAAGAACTTACCTAGCCCAAATAAGTCCTCTGTGGAAAGTGACACCATGGCCATCCATCCATCCATCCATCCATTTTCTACCGCTTGTCCCTTTCGGGTTAGCAGGGGGTGCTGGAGCCTATCTCAAATCCAGCAACAACAAAAAAAAGGGTTTATAAAACAAAATCGCTATTCATCTTTATCACTCATGAATCAGGATGAACTTTTTGACATAATTAATGTGTTAGGTGCCAGTGCATTCAAGTCCCAAATGTTTTTTTTTTGGGCATGAATGTAGCAGCCAGTGTGAACTGAAATCTGTTCGGACAGCAAATGCCGTAGGGTGCTAACCATCCTCCTATTGCATAATTACCACTGCACAGTCATGCACCGTGAGATCAACCGAAGCCTTGGTTCACACCTAAAGCCTGATTGAGCAGCAGATTACGGTTAGGCGAACACTGAGCATGAAAAGCAGACACCGGGGTCAGCACGGTCTGCTCCTGTTTTTGAAAAGAGTGAGGCTCCAGCATGTGAATCGAGACGTAAACGTTTGACCGCTTTGAACTGTTCTTACTCCCAACCTTATTCTCCTTTGTATTCATCCACACTGTGTCTTTTCAATTATAGGAACTGACTCGTATAAAAGTCCTTTGGAGAATGTTTGTGTAAAACGGCACACTTTGTGGACGATCACGGTTGTTTGGAAAGGAAATTGGTGTGAAATGCAGTTTGAAAGTTGAGCTTCTTTAGTCAACTACTTCTAAAAAAAAATGTGCCTGCTGGCACTACTTTCCGGTAAAGAGGGCCTTCTCCTGCTTACACTATAGACATTTTCAGTTTGCAGGGATTTAGAAACACCGCTGATAGGCTTCTCTGTCATATTGACAGGGCTAACGGCGGCTTGAACCGCTGTTCCGACATAAATCCCACATTGAAGCTGAACCAAAGGCTCTTTTAATTTGGGATGCGACAAAGAGCCTGGAAGGGGTATTATACCAAGTAGAATTCAAATATAAGGATAAGACCCATCTTTCTTTATCCTTGCATCTCAAGAAGGGAAGATGAAGAGGTTGTTTAGTAGGCTCCTCATGTGCTTTGTACATGTCCTTGCTTTTTATCAGATGGATATTAGTGGCTGCATTCTTCTTCTCCTTCATTTCAGAAGTCCTTCTTCATGTCTCCTGATCGCCAGTTGTATCCAATACTTTGTCGTTTTTAATTACTGATAACAGAATGTGTCATAACGTGGACTGTGAGGGTTTTGTTTTCCCGAGATGCAAGAATTGGAGCGGACGTGGCGTGCAGGTAAAGACAACCACAACACCAGGGGGAGCTCCACTAACCACGTTAAACCCAGATTCCGAACTAACAAAGGTCTTAACTCATTCTCTTTCTATGCCACATCAATGTGGAATGCGCTCCCAACAGGTATAAAAGAAAGGGCATCTCTATCCTCCTTCAAAACCGCAATAAAAGTTCACCTCCAGGCAGCTACAACCCTAAACTAACACCCTCCCCGGATTGCTAATAATCAAATGTAAACAATCAAATGCAGATTCTTTTTCTTATGCCTTCTGATCTCTCTCTCTCTCTCTCTCTCTCTCTCTCTCTCTCTATGTCCACTACTTGATGTCCATACCCCCCCCCACCCCACCCCCCTCCCTCCACACCCCTGATTGTAAATAATGTAAATAATTCAATGTGATTATCTTGTGTGATGACTGTATTATGATGATAGTATATATGATAGTATATATCTGTATCATGAATCAATTTAAGTGGACCCCGACTTAAACAAGTTGAAAAACTTATTCGGGTGTTACCATTAAGTGGTCAATTGTACGGAATATGTACTTCACTGTGCAACCTACTAATAAAAGTCTCAATCAATCAATCAATCAAACATGGTTTAATTATTATTATAAACTACAAAGTACAAACAAAAGGGTACAAACAAAAGGCGCGCACAAAGGCGGAGAACAAACTTGACTAATGAAACAAAAACTGGCACTTGGGCAAAAAAATATGAACATGAAACAAATAAACACTTACTGTGACAAGAATATAGACAAAACTCACTTGGCATGGAACTATGGTAGCATGGGTAACATGGGTAGCAGAAGTCAAACAGAGTTAATGTCGCCAGGCCGACCAACAGAAAAAGACAGGCTTAAATAACAGTGACATGATTGGTGACAGGTGTGTGTGAGTCCAAATGTGGAACAGGTAAAACTAATGGGTAACCATGGAAACAAAACAAGGGAGTGAAAAAGCAGGAACTAAGTGACCAAAACCAAACAGGACATGACTAAAACAAAACATGATCACACAGACATGACACAATGTTAGTATTAGTCCTTAAACATTTAAACCATGACCGAGTTTGGAGGGATTTTCCTCTGTACACCACATTGTTTTTGTTGTTTCTATTTAAAATGTTTTGCAGACCACCACAAAGTTATTATATTTGGAAAAACTGCAGTCAATGGCTGCCTGGAGCCTTTGAACATCATGAATTTCTGAGTTTCCTCCCTGGAAATGCTTTCCATGGCCTTCACTGCAGTCACCATTACTTACTGCTTGCTTTATGGGTCTTTCTGTATGCTTTACAACAACTAATATCGTCCTTGCGATCATGTCAATGACTTGAACATTGAGGAGTATTGCATGCTGATTTGATTTAATTTTTGCAGTGAAACGGTGCCCTAATTTCTGAATGGTAAGTGCCATATATTTTGAGAAACCTCATAGGGTTTGGTTGAAAAGACAGTTTTTAAAAATAAATAATAATGTTGCCTACTCAAAACTATTGTAGTTGTTTTGCCTTGTTTTTGGAGTAAACATATCACACATACACTTTTGTGTGTGTGGTAGTGCCAGTCAAGATAATGCTTAGCTAGTACAGTCTAAAATACACATTGATTTAAATTTATTTTGAGAGAGTTACAACAAGCAAATTGCACTGACTCAAATGGCCCACACATTCACATTCATTTTTTAATTCCCTCTCGGTCCAAAAACTTCTGGATTGAAATGTGTTTTTCTTTTGTCATGAGGTGAATTATACCATGTACCATTTACTTATAGAGTTTTTGTGACACAGTTTTAAGTTCAGTGACCATTAATATGTTTTATTTTTGTGTGTAAATGTGTATGATTGTTAAATATGTATAATCTGTACTGTTAAACTGATCACACATTTCAGTCATTCATTCATTCATTCATTCATTCATTGTGAGCTAGCATGTGTTTGTATTTGGTCACAGAATCCTTTAGAGGATTATTCTTCTAAGGAAATATGCCCTTACATAACTTCAAAGGTGCATGTGTCCATCAAATGCTCTCTATAGAGTGGTGGCTCTTAACCCCCATGACAACTGCAATCCAGGTTTGGATTTTAGGAGTGATGATAAAAACATTTGCAATATCTGGTAGGAAGCCCTCACAGGTAGGAGTAGAGGATAGGGATCGGAGGTCACCCGACTCAAACAGATCAGAGGAATAATGCCAAGGAAAGATTGACTGGCCAGACTGACCAGCTCCAAGGCTAGAACTACAAAGAGTAAGGGTCTTCGTGTTAAAGGTATTTAAGAATAGTTGTCCAAAAAGACCGCAGAAGAGTAATCCGGCCCATACTCTTTCTCCTGGAGCTGCAGCTCCAGTCTGAGGCTCGCTGAAACAAATACAGTTTTTTGCTGATGTGTTGGACTTTCACAATATTATGTCAGACCCACTCGACATCCATTGCTTTCGGTCTCCCCTAGAGGGAGGGGGGTCCGGTGGCCATGGATGAAGTGCTTGCTGTCCAGAGTCGGGACCCCGGGTGGACCACTAGCCTGTGCATCGGTTGGGGACATCTCTGCGCTGCTGACCCGTCTCCGCTCGGGATGGTTTCCTGTTGGCCCCGCTGTGGACTGGACTCCCGCTGATGTGTTGGATCCACTGTGGACTGGACTTTCACAATGTTATGTCAGACCCACTCGACATCCATTGCTTTCGGTCTCCCCTAGAGGGGGGGGGGGGGGTTACCCACATATGCGGTCCTCTCCAAGGTTTCTCATAGTCATTCACATTGACAACCCACTGGGGTGAGTTTTCCTTGCCCGTATGTGGGCTCTGTACCGAGGACGTCGTTGTGGCTTGTACAGCCCTTTGAGACACTTGTGATTTAGGGCTATATAAATAAACATTGATTGATTGATTGATACGACCATCAAATATACAACAGTCATCTTACTTCAATTATTTGCAGTCCCAGCAGCATGGACGTTCCCACCTACGGAGTCAGCCCACACATCGGCGTGGCCAACGCTCTTTAATCCTATCTCGGTTTGCCGATCACCATCATCGGCGGTCACTCAAAGCGAGTATGACGATTCTCCTGGTAGGGGGGTATCCCTTTATGGAGGATACCTGTGCGTGACTTTGTTTAACGTGGGGAGACTGGTGCACAGACAGTCACCACACGATCCTTGACAGATGCGGGTCAGGGTCCAGTGGCATGGAGTCCAAGACGACTGGGGACCCTTTTCTGCTGCAGCCTTCATCCGCCATTGTGACGCTCCATAGGGTTAGCAATCATCCTCCGCCTGTTCCACCGTTGAGGTCTTGGGTTGTTATTTCCCCATAACTGGGCTCACATGGATGTGGGGGTGCCTTCTTCCGCCATCGCAGCCGTTGTGGTAGTTCTTGCATCTACCGTCTTCCGCCTGCTCCGCCGTTGAGGTCTTCACTGTATCCCTGGCTATGGGGCAGTCAGGTACTAGGCCTTTGCCAAGGGCCACCTGGGGTAACAGTAGTAAAGGGGTTAACCTCCTAGTGCCCCAAGACCCCATAGAGGAGCCTCCACTGCCGGATGCACTTTAACGTCATGCCCAGGACATAATCGACTTTGTCGATCATACAATCCAACCAATAAACACAGTCAACATGCTGGCCAATTACAGGTGGTGGGGGCGGGTCACTTTGTCAAACTCACGAGACGGAATGCTGTTATGCTGCGTTCCATTTACCTCTGAAGTTGGAAGTCGAAGCTGGTAATGACGTCACAGCCGAGTTGTGAGCGTTCCAATTACGATGTCGGAAATCAAGACGGCCACATCCACGAAAGCTACATACAATATATTGTATGTGGCTGATTTACTGGGAGGGCAGCACGGTATAGGAGGGGTCAGTGCGTCTGCCTCACAATACGAAGGTCTTGGGTTCGATCCTGCACTCGGGATCTTTCTGTGTGGAGTTTGCATGTTCTCCCTGTGACTGCGTGGGTTCCCTCCGGGTACTCCGGCTTCCTCCCACCTCCAAAGACATGCACCTGGGGATAGGTTGATTGGCAACACTAGATTGGCCCTAGTGTGTGAATGTTGTCCGTATATCTGTGTTGGCCCTGCGATGAAGTGGCGACTTGTCCAGGGTGTACCTCGCCTTCCGCCCGATTGTAGCTGAGATAGGCTCCAGCACCCCCCGCGACCCCGAAAGGGATAAGCGGGAGAAAATGGATGGATGGATGGATGATTTACTGGGGCAAAAACTAATCAGAAGTCCTAATAACGGATAGTATAGAAGCAGATATCATTGTTTACAGAGCAGCCATCTTTAAAACGAACTCGGCGATGGTGAGAATGCTCCGTTTTTCCGAGTCGGAAAACTGACCACGAGGGGCGTACCAGTTGAAATTTCGACTACAAACTCGGAAATTCCGACTTCCCGTTACAAATGGAACGCACCACGAGTATGTTTATGGTCGCAGCTGCTCACAGAGTCGCTAGTAAGCTGTGGTGTTCGGTATGGACAGCCGTGATTTTTTCGTAAAAAAAAAAAAGACCACGCAAACGGGAGCGAGCAGGAAGCAATTCACTTCTACTGGAAAAGTAAGCACTGAAGTCAACAGAAAATCTATAGGTAGCTACAGCAGCTAGTGGCACTCGGACGTTGTTTTAAGAAGGGTTTTAACACGGTCTACAGACGTCGCCTGCCACTCTACTAAAAGTGCTTAAACCTTTCTGTGTGTGTGTCTGTCTCGCTCACACACACACACACACACAGACACACACACACACACACACACACACGTACAAGCACACGCACACACAAACGTATGTTACTTGAAGGCTTCTAGAAGGGTAACACTGCTATGTCCTGCTTCTTGTGCTTTGTAGCTCTCCCGGTGTGAATGTTTACTTCAGTGTTCAGGTTGACATCAGTGCTTCTGTTTCCAGTAGAAGAGAGGTCACACAGCCTTTGCACAGCCTGAAGCAAATAAATTGTAGGTTGAAAAGGTTTGCTCCCCTGAAATGATTTAATTTCCCCCCACAACCCCCCGTATATGTTTTTTCTGCAACCGAGTCTGATTATTTGATGCTAGACTTCATATGTACACTGCAAATTATTTGCCACTTGACAAGATTTAAATTTGACTTCTAAAAATGTCCCTAGAGTTTTAAAAGGGAAATGCATTTTTTTTCTGAAATTGTGCCTATCATTCACAATCCTTATGTAAGACAAGCACACATATGCTTTTCTTTTTTTATGCATTCTCACTAGTAAATACATTTAATCAATAGTCTGCTTTTAAAGGCCTACTGAAAGCCACTACTACCGACCACGCAGTCTGATAGTTTATATATCAATGATGAAATCTTAACATTGCAACACATGCCAATACGGCCCGGTTAACTTATAAAGTGCATTTTTAAATTTCCCGGGGAACTTCCAGTTCAAAACGCCTTTGGAGGATGACGTATGCGCGTGACATCGCGAGGTCCACGGAAGTGTTTGGACCCTATTGGACACTCTGTTCTCTTCGACAAAATTCCACAGTATTCTGGACATCTGTGTTGGTGAATCTTTTGCCATTTGTTTAATGAACAATGGAGGCTGCAAAGAAGAACGTTGTAGGTGGGATCGGTGTATTAGCGGCTGGCTGTAGCAACACAACAAGGAGGACTTTGTTGGATAGCAGACGCTAGCGCCGGCGACCTCACCTTGACTTCCTACGTCTCCGGGCCGCCGACCGCATCGTCGATCGCTGGAACGCAGGTGAGCACGGGTGTTGATGAGCAGATGAGGGCTGGCTGGCGTAGGTGGAGCGCTAATGTTTTTATCATAGCTCTGACGAGGTCCCGTTGCTAAGTTAGCATCGTTAGCAACAGCATTTCCAGGCTTCGACAGGCGGCATAGCATTAACCGTGTATTTACATGTCCAGTGTTTGGTTCGGTGTCTCCTGATAGTAGTATTGTTGATCTTCTGTCTATCCTTCCAGTCAGGGATTTATTTATTTTGTTTCTATCTGCATTTGGGACAGATGCTATCACGCTAGCTCATGCTAAAGAGCTTCGTCGATGTATTGTCGTGGAGATAAAAGTCACTGTGAATGTCCATTTCGCCTTCTCGACTCTCATTTTCAAGAGGATATTATATCCGAGGTGGTTTAAAATACAAATCTGTGATCCACAATAGAAAAAGGAGAGAGTGTGAATTCCAATGAGCCAGCTTGTACCTAAGTTACGGTCAGAGCGAAAAAAGATATCTCTTGAACTGCATTCTAGTCCGTCACTCTAACGTTCCTCATCCACGAATCTTTCATCCTCGCTCAAATTAATGGGGTAATCGTCGCTTTCTCGCTCCGAATATCCCTCGCTCCATGTAAACAACGGGGAATTGTGAGCAGCACTACCGCTTGTGACGTCACGCTACTTCCGGTAGGGGCAAGGTTTTTTTTTTATCAGCGAGCAAAAGTTGCGAACTTTATCGTCGATTTTCTCTACTAAATCCTTTCAGCAAAAATATGGCAATATCGCGAAATGATCAAGTATGACACATAGAATGGATCTGCTATTCCCGTTTAAATTTTAAAAAATCATTTCAGTAGGCCTTTAAATAAACAACATCATCCAAACACCTCCGTCAAGGTTTTGTATACATGTTGTAAATATATATGTAATGTAGTATACGGCACGTTCTTAATAGGATGTAATATTTACGTATTTTACTCATTTTAAACATACAGCGGCGCATTAATGTCACAAACGCATCACTACGTTCGCTTTTTCCTTCGACAACATCACTGATTATTACTTACGGCAGACTTTGTGAGAGCCAAAAAAACATAATAAAACATCACTTACTGCTGCTCTCACTGGGACCTAACGCCAACTTTTAGGATGTTGATATATTCCTGTTCAGATGAAAAATAACAAGCAAGCATCTTTTTGTGTCTTTGTCACAAAATGTGGATGCCAAAATTAACCGACTTGTCGGATGATGTCCTCAACATTCTACTATCCAGGTGCGAGGCATTATTTATAGAGTAAAGAAAACTTTCACCAGCTCCGAGGCGAGAAAGCCGCTCACCAGCTGGCGACGTCAACATAGCAGCAACAAGCTTGTCAGCGCTCTGTGACAATGCGCAGCTAAAACTAGTTTGACTGTGTTAGCGCTTTTAATAAGAATATCGTGACCTATGCTCGGTTAAAATTCAGGTCTGGAAATGTAGATGGAGTATTGTTGGTGCTTCTTGTATGTATTTTTTATTGGGTTTTATGGGTGGATTGCAGTGGTCCCCAACCTTTTTGTAGCTGCGGACCAGTCAACGCTTGAAAATTTGTCCCACTATTCACCGTTCCTGAATGTAAACAAATGCAATGGGTAGATCTACATCCACTGTAATTATACCAAGTACAGGAGCATATCTAGACAATATTATTTACTACTTATTACATTGATATTTTTAAGCATCACAAAATCTTCTTTAGTTGTTTTTTTTAAATGTATAATATGTTTATAAGGGGCGATTTTTTTTTTTTTTTTTTTTTTTTTTTTTAGAAAGAAATACAATCATGCGTGCTTACGGACTGTATCCCTGCAGACTGTATTGATCTATATTGATACATAATGTATATATTGTGTTTTTTATGTTGATTTGATTTTTTTTATTTTTTTAAATTATTTTAATTTTTTTTAATTTCTTGTGCGGCCCGGTGGTTGGGGACCACTGGATTAGAGGACCTCCCATTGACTCCATTTTAAGCAAACTTTTTTATTTACGAGTTACAATGAATTGAAATTAAAAAAAATGAATATCTTCATATCTCTCATTAATGATTGTGAATTATATGGTTTAAAAAAGTGCATTTCCCCTGTAAGAGCTATTTACTTAGTTTTAGTCATCGACTTTGCATTGTACTAGGGTTGTACGGTATACCGGTATTAGTCGTCATCGGCGGTCACTCGAACGAGTATGACGATCCTCCCGGTAGGTGTGTATCCCTTTATGGAGGATGCCTGTGCATGACTTTGTTTTACGTGGGGAGACTGGTGCACAGACAGTCACCACACCATCCTTGACAGAATCGGGTCAGGGTCCAGTGGCATGGAGTCCAAGACGACTGGGGACCCTTTTCTGCTGCAGCCTTCATCCGCCATCGCAGCCGTTGTGGTAGTTCTTAAATCTACTGCCTTTCGCCTCCTCCGCCGTTCAGGTCTTCACCGTATCCCTGGCTAGGGGGCAGTCAGGTACTAGGCCTTTGCCAAGGGCTACCTGGGGTAACAGTAGTAAAGGGGTTAACCTCCTAGTGCCCCAAGACCCCATAGAGGAGCCTCCACTGCCGGATGCACTTTAACGTCATGCCCAGGACAAACCGGTCGGTATTAGTATAGTACCGCGATACTAATGAATCATATTCGGTACTATACCGCCTCTAAAAAGTACCGGTCCACCACCACCCCGCACCCCCGTCGTTGTCACGTCGTGTCATTGCTGATTTACGAGCAGAGAAGCATGTTCGACATCGCACAATCACAGATTACTTACAAGCAGACACAGTGTGGAGACAGAAAAGGGAGAACGGACGCATTTTGTCTTAAAACTAACGATAAAGGTGAAGTTATAACACTGAAATGTCTGAAACTGAATAGCTAAACACGCTTTACTACACACCGTAGCACACCGGCGTCACCGCTAATGACACCGTTCCTGAATGTAAACAAATGCAATGGGTGGATCTACATCCACTGTAATTATACCAAGTACAGGAGCGTATCTAGATGATATTACTTACTACTTATTACATTGATATTTTTAAGCATCACAAAATCTTCTTTGTTTTTTGTTTTTATTTATAATATGTTTATAAACTCAGGAAATACATCCCTGGACACATGAGGACTTTGAATATGACCAATGTATGATCCTGTTACGACTTGGTATCGGATTGATACCTAAATTTGTGGTATCATCCAACATAATGTAAAGTATCTAACAACAGAAGAATAAGTGATTATTACATTTTAACAGAAGTGTAGATGGAACATGTTAAAAGAGAATGTAAGCATATATTAACAGTAAATAAACAAGTGTATTAATAATCCATGTTTTCAGCTTGTCTTTAACAGTTTTGACAAAATAATACAATGGAAAATGACACAATATGTTACTGCATATGTCAGGAGCTAAATTAGGAACCTTCGTTAGCTTACTTATTACTAAAAGACAAGTTGTCTCGTATGTTCACTATTTTATTTAAGGACAAACCTGCAATAAGAAACATATGTTTAATGTACCATAAGATTTTTTGTTAAAATAAAGCCAACAATGCAATTTTTTGTGGTACCCTTTTATTTAGAAAAGTATCAAAAAGTACCGAAATATATCAAAATACATTTTGGTACCGGTACCAAAATATTGGTATCGGGACAACACTACATTGTACTCGTAATTTTAGCAAGAATAATTGCATTTTGTCTTTTCTAGTTGAAACATGTTAAAATTGAGAAAATTAAATGAGATATTTTGGTTTCCCCCACATAGAAAGTCTTGTTTAAAGACATTGCAACACCCCCAGGATGCATCATTTAAGAATTGCAGTTAAATACTGCTTTTTACAAGTCCTGCACATTTTTATACAAATCTTAATTTGGGATGTCTTATGAAGTAACATTAACTAGCTGCGTGGACATATTTTACTACTTTTTGGTATTTTTACTTATCTTTTGTCAGCTGTATTATCTTGTCTCTGACGGTTTAATGTTCTTATATAAGCATTATGTAATCTACCTGGTTATTTATTCACCAATGCATGGACCTGTTAATGCACTAGTTAATTTCCACATGCGTTCCTCACGGGAAGAATTGCATGCAACGAGCTTGTAACTTTACCGTGACTGCCACACGCACGCACACACACACACACACACACACACACACATACACACACATTATTGTATTTTTTACCTTCTTGAGACCCCCTGAAAATGCCTACCTCATTAGGACCACCATTTCTAGATATATAAAGATTTGTATTTACAACATTAGTAATAAATACATACTGTGCAAATATAAAAAAGTAGGGATGTCCGATAATGGCTTTTTGCCGATATCCGATATCCCGATATTGTCCAACTCTTTAATTACCGATACCGATATCAACCGATACCGATATATACAGTCGTGGAATTAACACATTATTATGCCTAATTTGGACAACCAGGTATGGTGAAGATAAGGTCCTTTTTTAAAAAATTAATAAAATAAAATAAGATAAATAAATAAATAAATTTAAAAAAAATTCTTGAATAAAAAAGAAAGTAAAACAATATAAAAACAGTTACATAGAAACTAGTAATTACAGAAAATTATTAAAATTAACTGTTAAAGGTTAGTACTATTAGTGGACCAGCAGCACGCACAATCATGTGTGCTTACGGACTGTATCCCTTGCAGACTGTATTGATATATATTGATATATAATGTAGGAACCAGAATATTGATAACAGAAAGAAGTGGGGGGAGGGAGTTATTTTTGGGTTGGTGCACTAATTGTAAGTGTATCTTGTGTTTTTTATGTTGATTTAATTTAAAAAAAAAAAAAAAAAAAAAAAAGCGATACTGATAATAAAAAACCGATACCGATATTATCCGATATTACATTTTAACACATTTATCGGCCGATATTATCGGACATCTCTATAAAAAAGGTAAGCTTTGAAATTTTTTTTTTCTGTAACGGGTTTTTAATCTTCATTATTTCAAGTTATTATAGTATGTCTCTTGATACATATGTATTTTTTTTTTTTAATTAACTTTGACCGAAGGGTGGCGCATTTAAATTTCTTACACACACTTGTTATTACATATATTGGCCAGAGGGGGAGCACTTCAAATTTTTACACACACTTGTTATTTCATATGTTGGCCAGAAAGGGCGCACTTTTAAAACCGACACACAGTCAATTTGAAAAATCCCTCCTTTTTGGGACCAACCCTAATTTTGATATATTTCACCACCAGGGGTGCAAATGAGACATTCTCTATTAGATGCAACGGTTTTCCGTATCGGGACCATGATTTCAGTCCTAACTTGTTCACCGGTCCTCATATGGATGGTACGTTTCCTTGTTGATGTCTCAAGAAGGGTAGAAATACAAGAACACACCCACACACAAACCTAGGCGCTGCGAGAATTGGCGACTCATTAACCCTGGCACTGTCATGCATCCCTGATTAATTGATACAAATAGCACGGGAGGAGAATCATTCCCTTCCCTTTTTCCACAGCAGTGTTTTTCAACCTTTTTTGAGCCGAGGCACATTTTTTGCGTTGAAAAAATGCGGAAGCACACCACCAGCAGAAAACATTAACAAAACGAAACTCAGTTGACAGTAAAAAGTCGTTGTCGCAATTGTTGGATATGAATTTAAACCATTACCAAGCATGCATCACTATAGCTCTTGTCTCAAAGTA
Source organism: Entelurus aequoreus (assembly GCF_033978785.1). Taxonomy (NCBI): domain Eukaryota; kingdom Metazoa; phylum Chordata; class Actinopteri; order Syngnathiformes; family Syngnathidae; genus Entelurus; species Entelurus aequoreus. The sequence goes on along the minus strand of NC_084734.1, from coordinate 80,618,249 downwards.
GGTGTACCGTCACCACCTGTCACATCACGCCGTGACTTATTTTGAGTTTTTTGGTAGTGCTCCCATGCATAGTGTTTTAGTTCTTGTCTTGCGCTCCTATTTTGGTGGCTTTTTCTCCTTTTGTTGGTATTTTCCTGTTGCAGTTTCATGTCTTCCTTTCAGCGATATTTCCCGCATCTACTTTGTTTTAGCAATCAAGAATATTTCAGTTGTTTTTATCCTTTTATGTGTGGACATTGTTGATTGTCGTGTCATGCTCGGATGTACATGGTGGACGCCGTCTTTGCGCCACAGTAAGTCTTTGCTGTCGTCCAGCATTCTGTTTTTGTTTACTTTGTAGCCAGTCCAGTTTCACTTTCGTTCTGCATAGCCTTCCCTAAGCTTCAATGCCTTTTCTTAGGGGCACTCACCTTTTCTTTATTTTTGGCTAAAGCATTAGACACCTTGTCTGACCTGCACGCTGCCTCCCGCTGTCGTCTGCATATTGTGATCACCACAAACCATGTTGCCGACGTCTACAAAGCAATTAGCTACCTGCTGCCACCTACTGATATGGAAGAGTATTACACGGTTACAAAGGTTATAGAGAGGTTAATATACTGTATGAGCAAACAGATAATTAGCTATCAAATCACAAACTCCTTTTCGAATTTCAATCAGGATTCAGAAAATGACATTCCAAAGATACATGCCTACTGTACCTAACTGACTACATCAGGCGAGAGATAGACATGGGCGAGTATTGTGGAAAGGTGGACCTCATCACCCCCAAATTCAAGACTCTCATGGGAAAGAATGTGTTCTACTATTTTGCCACCACACGGTGGAATGCACTACCAACAGACCTTAACATTTGAACTTCCCTACTAAATTTTAAAACCGCCATAAAATCATGGCTCAGCTCAACCTCTGCCTGATCCGAACCAAAATCGATCCCCAGCAACTCTTCGAAGCATCAAACAGGTTTATATGTGGTTATAATGTATATATATGTTCTCATTCTGTTTTGCACACTCTTGGAGTCAACATGTGCATCGTCATGTGTCAATCAATCAATCAATCAATGTTTATTCATATAGCCCTAAATCACAAATGTCTCAAAGGGCTGCACAAGCCACAACAACATCCTCGGTACAGAGCCCACATAAGGGCAAGGAAAAACTCACAACCCAGTGGGACGTCGATGTGAATGATTGTGAGAAACCTTGGAGAGGACCGCATATGTGGGTGACCCCCCGCCCCCTGTAGAGGAGACCGGATGCAATGGACGTCGAGTGGGTCTGACATAATATTGTGAAAGTCCAGTCCATAGTGGATCGAACATAATAGTGAAAGTCCAGTCCATAGTGGATCGAACATAATAGTGAGAGTCCAGTCCATAGTGAATCTAACACAATAGTGAGAGTCCAGTCCATAGTGGATCTAACATAATAGTGAGAGTCCAGTCCATAGTGAATCTAACATAATAGTGAGAGTCCAGTCCATAGTGGATCTAACATAATAGTGAGAGTCCAGTCCATAGTGGATCTAACATAATAGTGAGAGTCCAGTCCATAGTGGATCGAACATAATAGTGAGAGTCCAGTCCATAGTGAATCTAACACAATAGTGAGAGTCCAGTCCATAGTGAATCTAACACAATAGTGAGAGTCCAGTCCATAGTGAATCTAACACAATAGTGAGAGTCCAGTCCATAGTGGATCTAACATAATAGTGAGAGTCCAGTCCATAGTGGATCTAACATAATAGTGAGAGTCCAGTCCATAGTGGATCGAACATAATAGTGAGAGTCCAGTCCATAGTGAATCTAACACAATAGTGAGAGTCCAGTCCATAGTGAATCTAACACAATAGTGAGAGTCCAGTCCATAGTGAATCTAACATAATAGTGAGAGTCCAGTCCATAGTGGATCGAACATAATAGTGAGAGTCCAGTCCATAGTGGATCTAACATAATAGTGAGAGTCCAGTCCATAGTGGATCTAACATAATAGTGAGAGTCCAGTCCATAGTGGATCTAACATAATAGTGAGAGTCCAGTCCATAGTGGGTCCAGCAGGACACCATCCCGAGTGGAGACGGGTCAGCAGCGCAGAGATGTCCCCAAGCGATGCACAGGCGAGCGTTCCACCCCGGGTCCCGACTCTGGACAGCCAGCACTTCATCCATGGCCACCGGACCTGTGCCGCCCTCCTCCACGAGGGAGAGGGGGGCAAAGGAGAAAAGAAAAGAAACGGCAGATCAACTGGTCTAAAAAGGGGGTCTATTTAAAGGCTATAGTACTGTGGACTGGACTTTCACAATATTATGTCAGACCCACTCGACATCCATTGCTTTCGGTCTCCCCTAGAGGGGGGGGGGTTACCCACATATGCGGTCCTCTCCAAGGTTTCTCATAGGCATTCACACCGACGTCCCACTGGGGTGAGTTTTTCCTTGCCCGTATGTGGGCTCTGAACCGAGGATGTCGTTGTGGCTTGTGCAGCCCTTTGAGACACTCGTGATTTAGGGCTATATAAATAAACACTGATTGATTGATGGATTGATAGAGTATACAAATAAGTTTTAAGATGGGACTTAAATGTGTCATGTACATAGTGTACATAACCCCCCATTTTATGTATATATTGTTTTTCAAATCACCTGACCTGTATACTGTGTATATTGTATGTACATCATTTATCCAGGGGACGGCGTGGCGAAGTTGGTAGAGTGGCTGTGCCAGCAATCGGAGGGTTGCTGGTTACTGGGGTTCAATCCCCACCTTCTACCATCCTAGTCACGTCCGTTGTGTCCTTGGGCAAGACACTTCACCCTTGCTCCTGATGGCTGCTGGTTAGCGCCTTGCATGGCAGCTCCCTCCATCAGTGTGTGAATGTGTGTGTGAATGGGTGAATGTGGAAATACTGTCAAAGTGCTTTGAGTACCTTGAAGGTAGAAAAGTGCTATACAAGTATAACCCATTTATCATTATTTATCATTTTTTTAACGTAATTTTTTGGTATTACAGGTTATATATTTTTTATTATTGAATGTATCAAATGTGATGAATATTTAATGGACCACAACGGAAACAAGCCTTTTGGCTTTTTTTTTTTGCCATCCATTTGCCTTTTTAAAGCATTACGTGGATTCAATTCTTTAAGAAGTCAATAAACTTCTCAATCAATCAAAAAAAAAAACAACCTCTGCCGAGCTCTGGACACTCAACGGTAACACAACATTTTGCAGACTATAATTACTGGTTTGTAAAAAAATATTTTTAACCCAAATAGGCGGCACACTAGTGGTTGAAAAACACTGTCCTACAGTATATCTTCCATCCTCCCTCCCTTACTCCGAAACCCTTTCTCTCTTTCCGCTTTACCTCTGCACTCCTGCTCTTTCTCTCTCTCTCTCTCTCTCTTTCACTTTGCTTCAGCATCTCAGAGCCACCAGCTGCAAGCAAGCAGGCAGGCAAGCGGGCAGCATCATCACTGAGGGGTGAGACACGCTTTTCACACACAAGTGGACTGACTTGCAAACACCCGCACGGGGAGGATCGGTGTATACACCAGTAGGTACCAAGTCCGGCGGCTGCTTGCTGACCTGTCGCAAGGAGAGGTGCTCTGCTCGCAGCTCCATGTCCGTTCCCGTCCTCTTAGCGCCACCCATTTGCAACCCCTCCCGCCCACTTTGAGAGCTTGCCTGGCGCTGCGGATGCTGAGGGGCTCTCGCTGGAATGACCCTGAAGAGTAGGAGACACAAGGAGATGTGTTCAATAGGGCTGCCGGCTCGGAGCACCGCTTGATCCTTCAATCCTGGAAAGAAAAGGGGGGGGGGGGGCTGACCCGCTCAGCACATGCATGCCCATGTAGGAGGGCATGACTGTATAAAGCGACGGTCTTCATCAATCAGACCGGACCAAAAGACATCTACAGAGAAAGACGCAGGTAAGATATGCATCATATTGGTCCGTGTTGGGAGAGAAATCACACAAGTAAGCTTGTTTGCTTATTTGCTGAAAGTGTGTGTGTGTGTGTGTGTGTGTGTGTCCTGTTCGGCTGTGCTGCCATTGATTAGAAGACAGAGGGGTCTGTGGATGAGCAATATGGCAGCCTGATAATGGAAAATGTCTCCTGGAGGACATGGTCCAAAATCCATCATACGTTCTGAGGATAGTCAGTGGGGATGGATGATGTTACATGAGAGCGGTGGCGGAAGGGAAGAAAAGGGAGACTAAAGGTCTGTGGCATTTCGTGTAATTCATGTCTTTTGGGCTCCCGCTATAGTCCTTTTTGTTTTGTTTGGAATCCACGCATTCTAGCAGACAAAGTGAAGTCCGCATGTACACATGGCGAGTGATCGTCACACAGATGCGCGTTTGCTCAAATGAATAACTTTTCCCACTGCTGCCTCTGCAGGAATAACAAAGAAAAGGCCGGGAGGCTCTCCCTCCAAAATTCCCCTCTAATACACTTAGGCTCATTACATGTCTGCTTTTCATTTTCAGTAGACGTCAAAAAACAGAGAGGGCAGCAATCCCAAAGTGCATTTCAGAGATTGGCTCGGGGGGGTTAGATGTGCTTATTCAGTGGTGCCTGTGGCTGAGAGAGATGAGCTGTCCGCTACTGTTGCACGGAGCATACATCACCGCGTGCCGGGCCGTGGACCCGGGAGGAATCAGCAGAAGGAAAGCCATTACTTAGATGACCAGGCTTCTCTGATCCCATCATGTGGCGAGGCGCGTTACGGAGACGCCGGACACAAGCGGACGCAGGGAACGTGACAGGTAGAGATAGAACACTCTCTTTAATGCCGTGATTTATTCGACGTTCAGAATATGTTCCATGACAAGGTTTGTTTCAAAGGGGGAAAAAATGTGGCAGGGATCGTGAAAGCTGTAAAGTAGATCTCTAGAAGCCAGTCGAGCCGACGGTAGGCAGGCTGCAAAGTGACGTGGGCGGCGTCCTTAGGTCGATTTGATGTTCTTTTCCGCAGGCGTAGCAAAGTATTGAAAGCCACTACACGTGGGTCTGTGGGACTACATAAACATTTGTTTTAGCCATCCATGGATGGATGGATGGGCATTAGTTTTAGCCAGACATAAACAATCATGGACAAGTACTAAATCCAAGGTATACAATCGGCGGTCACGGTTTACCCCAGGGGTGTCCAAAGTGCGGCCTGGGGGGCCATTTGCGGCCCAAAGCTAAATGTTTACCGGCCCGCCACACATTCTGCAAAAATTGCAAAATTGATAGTATTGCAAAAATAAATAAAACATATTTAAAAAAGTGAAATGAGGTGAAACCTAACGAGAAAAAGTTGCAATGTTGACACAAAGCTGTTTTTTTTCTTCTTTTGTCTTTCTTTATTTTTCTTTTTTTTGCCATTGCTCAAAAAAAAAAAAAAAAAAAGGCAAAAAATCAATGTTATAATGAATTATTGACCTATTCAAAGCTCCAATTACTTCAAAAATGTCACTTTAAAATGTTTTATGTGGAAAAAATATTGCATATATTGTGTGGGTTGCCATATAAAAACATCAAAGATTTCTAAGACAAAAGAGCATAAAAACAAACAAAATAATAGTTCAAACGTAAAATCGACAGATATATCTGAAGTTGATCTCGTAACTTAAGTGTTGAAAGTTAAAAAAAAAAACGAATAAAAATGTATCACTTTATGAGTGGGGGACCTTTTGGATCCCAAACAAATTTAGTGGGATTTTATTAATATTTTCACTGATTTCTCAAAAATATTAAAGAATTAAAATCAACGGTGTCCTGCATTATTGATATTTTAGAGCTCTAATTACTAAATACTGCATATTTCCAGTTTTGCTATACACAACAAAGTTGTCTTTGACAGAATTGGCATAAAACCTTATTTTTTTTTTTTTTTTTTTACTTTTTATCAACCTGAAGTTGATATAAAGATTTACTGTAAGCGTTAAATGAAAAATAATAATAATAATTTGACTTATTTTTCATGTTTTAATGACTGAGACCCTTTATGGTCCCCGGGAGCCCTAAAGGTTAAAAAAAAAAAAATCTATATATTTTGTTATGGTTTGAAAGTGAAAAATATCAACATGGCCCCCGCATGCTTACATTTTTCCGTGTGCGGCCCTGAGTGGAAAAAGTTTGGACACCCCTGGTCTACCCAGTTTACTCATTGGCGAGCACATGGAAATTGGGAAACTAACTGTGGTCCAGCATGTGCCAAAACGCACAAACATGATGTCGTGGCGCAGGCTGTGTTAGAACTGATTAAAAGGTAAATGTCAAAAAGAAAAAAAAAAGTATTCGATTCCCTCCTGATTTAGTGTTTACCTTTCCATGAAGAAAACTTTTTATGCTGGGCCAACAAAATGTAAATAAAATATAGAAAAAACAACCCTAGCATCAGCTATTCTCACTCCCTCCAGGATTTCGCAATGTCGCGATTGCGCTAAATCAGGCACATTCAACCATTTACTGCAAATTATTCGCACACGTTGACCAATCAGGGTCATTTTTGCCAATGGAATTTCTCTCTGACCGGTACTAAAACATGCACATCAACTGTCCAATCAAAACTGTTAGTTTGTTGTGTAGACGAAGCAGGACCAACATGTAACTACAAAACCCAAAACCAGTGAAGTTGGCACGTTGTGTAATTCGTAAATTAAGACAGAATCCTTTTCAACTTATATTCAAGTGAATAGACGGCAAAGACAAGATATTTATTGTTCGAACTGAGAAACTTATTTTTTTCTTGCAAATGATCATTAACTTAGAATTTAATGGCAGCAACACACTGCAAAAAAGTTGGCACAGTGGCGTTTTTACCACTGTGTTACATGGCCTTTCCTTTTAAAAACACTCAGTAAACGTTTGGGAACTGAGGAGACACATTTTTGAAGCTTTTCAGGTGGAATTCTTTCCCATTCTTGCTTGATGTACAGCTTAAGTTGTTCAACAGTCCGGAGTCTCCGTTGTGGTATTTTAGGCTTTATATTACGCCACACATTTTCAACGGGAGACAGGTCTGGACTACAGGCAGGCCAGTCTAGTACCCGCACTCTTTTACTATGATTGGCATTGTCTTGCTGAAATAAGCAGGGGCGTCCATGATAAGATTGCTTGGATGGCAACATATGTTGCTCCAAAACCTGTATGTACCTTTCAGTATTAATGGTGCCTTCACAGATGTGTAAGTTACCCATGCCTTGGACACTAATATACCCCCATACCATCACAGATGCTGGCTTTTGAACTTTGCGCCTAGAATAATCCTGATGGTTCTTTTCCTCTTTGGTCCGGAGGACACGACGTCCACAGTTTCCAAAAACAATTTGAAATGTGGACTCGTCAGACCACAGAACACTTTTCCACTTTCCATCAGTCCATCTTAGATGAGCTCGGGCCCAGCGAAGCCAGCAGCGTTTCTGGGTGTTGTTGATAAATGGCTTTCGCTTTGCATAGTTGAGTTTTAACTTGCACATACAATTGAATATGGGTTGAAAAGGATTTCCCAACTTATATGGAAACAGGGTTTGTAGAACAAAACCATGTTAGGGTCAGTTCCATATTTAAGGTTGGATTGACCAAAAGAGACAAAAGTTCAATTGAATGTCTGCTTTTCATTTTGTTGTTTCGCTATTAGTGTCTTTAAATATTTAACTTCAATACATTAAAGTTGGATGTCCTACTAAAATGTACGACGCACCAGGATCCAACTGAGAGATCTTCATCACCAGAGTGAATTTAAACGTCTTAGCACAAATATGGCTGACTGAAATGTCATGAACTGATCTCGCCGTAATGCTCTAAAGCAGGGGTCACCAACGCGGTGCCCGCGGGCACCAGGTAGCCCGTAAGGACCAGATGAGTAGCCCGCTGGCCTGTTCTAAAAATAGCTCAAATAGCAGCACTTACCAGTGAGCTGCCTCTATTTTTTAAATTGTATTTATTTACTACTAAGCTGGTCTCGCTTTGCCCGACATTTTTAATTCTAAGAGAGACAAAACTCAAATAGAATTTGAAAATCCAAGAAAATATTTTAAAGACTTGGTCTTCATTTGTTTAAATAAATTCATTAATTTTTTTACTTTGCTTCTTACAACTTTCAGAAAGACAATTTTAGAGAAAAAATACAACCTTAAAAATGATTTTAGGATTTTTAAACACATATACCTTCTTTTACATTCCTGCCTCTTCTTTCCTGACAATTTAAATTAATGTTCAAGTAATTTTTAAATTTTTTATTGTAAAGAATAATAAATACGTTTTAATTTAATTCTTCATTTTAGCTTCTGTTTTTTCGACGAAGAATATTTGTGAAATATTTCTTCAAACTTATTATGATTAAAATTCAAAAAAATTATTCTGGCAAATCTAGAAAATCTGTAGAATCAAATTTAAATCTTATTTCAAAGTCTTTTGAATTGATTTTAAAATTTTTGTTCTGGAAAATCTAGAAGAAATAATTATTTGTCTTTGTTAGAAATATAGCTTGGTCCAATTTGTTATATATTCTAACAAAGTGCAGATTGGATTTTAACCTATTTAAAACATGTCATCAAATTCTAAAATTAATCTTAATCAGAAAAAATTACTAATGATGTTCCATAAATTCTTTTTTTAAGTCTTTCTCTTCTTTTTTTCGGTTGAATTTTGAATTTTAAAGAGTCGAAATTGAAGATAAACTATGTTTCAAAATTTAATTGTCTTTTTTTTTCATGTTTTTTCCTCTTTTAAACCATTCAATTAAGTGTAAATATAATTAATTATTAATAATAACATAGAGTTAAAGGTAAATTGAGCAAATTGGCTATTTCTGGCAATTTATTTAAGTGTGTATCAAACTGGTAGCCCTTCGCATTAATCAGTACCCAAGAAGTAGCTCTTGCTTTCAAAAAGGTTGGTGACCCCTGCTCTAAAGTCTAATACACAATAGAGACATTTAAAAACACGCTATGAAAAAACACTTTGGGCCTTCAACAACAATTAAACATTCACAACTGAGGGTACTCAAATGAGAGGCAACACACGTTATTTTGCTCTAACAAAACGTTACACACTAATTGATAAGCACAAGCCTCAGGGGTACATACAAAAGGTTTTCAATCCCAACAAAGGCCTTTATCTACAGTCTTGTTAGCTTTGATGTTTAAATCCAAATTTCAAAGCTCAGCAGGATCTCAGATATCTTTTGGGGACGATAAGGTACCCTGAACCAAAATGTGATTGTTTCATTTCAAGTCACCTGTTCTGGCTGATTTGATTGGATCATTCACCTTTTTACATTCAATATGGAAATACAATTTGTCAACCACCATCATAAAGTTTTAAATAGGGGGGCAAATACCTAATGTATACAGCAGTGTTGGCCAGCAAGGTCTTCTCTTCTGGCCTAACATAACCAGAAATCATTATCACAATTAAAGATACAATTATTTTTTTTATTTACTTTCCTTAAATATCTAAAAGTGTTCAAATTCTCTTCATGTCCTTCATGTCATCCATAACCGACTCAGTGGCCTAGTGGTTAGAGTGTCTGCCCTGAGATCGGTAGGTTGTGAGTTCAAACCCCGGCCGAGTCATACCAAAGACTATAAAAATGGGACCCATTACCTCCCTGCTTGGCACTCAGCATCAAAGGTTGGGGGTTAAATCACCAAAAACGATTCCCGGGCGCGGCCACTGCCGCTGCTCACTGTTCCCCTCACCTCCCAGGGGGTGATCAAGGGTGATGGGTCAAATGCAGAGAATAATTTTGCCACAAGTAGTGTGTGTGACAATCATTAGTACTTTAACTTTAACTGATGTCATATGATGCTCCTTCCAGTGCTGTTGTTTGTAGGTTATAGAGGCTTTGCAGCTGACGTCTTCAGCCACGCCCATTAGCTTGGCGGCCATCTTGCCGGTCACCAGTTCAGTGCCGGTCAACGACTCACACATGCTTTCTTGTTAGATCTGCTGCTATTTGAGCTTGGAAATGCCGGAAACCTGCTGTGCTGTTGGATGTAGCAATAGACGAGGCGATGAACCAAATCTTAGCTTCTATAGATTCCCGGCAAACATCAAAAAACGCGATAAATGGATCGCGGCGATTTGTCGTGAACGATGGAAACCTACGATTTACACAAGGATATGCAATGAACACTTCATATCAGGTATGTAAACAAACTATAACAGTAGGCTCTTCTGTGTGGGCTTTTTCCTTACCTTGGTCATGAGAAGAAATCGATTCCTGTTTGGAATCTGCCATATCAGCCCATCATGCACAAAACCTGTTGTAAAATACTTGTAGGCATCCAGACTCTTGTATGCCTTAAGGTCCTTTCCGGTGTACGGAGATGGTGAATCGACGAGGTAATTATAAATGTCTGGATATGAGAGATCAGGCAGGTCGGCTGTTGCAAAATGCTCAGGTGATTTTAGCATGCTTCTCGGTAAAAGGTACGGATCCGTTGTGCCAACGAGGTTCAACTTCTCTCGGTAACGTTTCTTGGACTCTTCATCCAAATGCACAACTTCATTGGATAGCAAATCAGCCATCATTCGGATGAAATCGGTGAAAATGTAGCGCAGAAATCAAACTGAATCTGTACGAACACGTAGGAACGAGCTGACCGGTTGACCGGCAAGATGGCGGCATAACACAAAGACTGCAAAGCCTCTATAGAGTTTTTATCAGAATCAGAATCAGAATAGTTTTATTGTCATTGTTTCAGAACGGGTTCACAAACTAGGAATTTTTCTTGGTGCAATCGTGCAACATAAAACACATATAACACATATTTGGTGATAAAAAGAGCTGTAACTGAGCTGTCAGATCTTGTTATAGACTTAGAAGGAATTCAAGGAATTCAAGGAGCTACTGTTAGGAGTTATTGTTCATGTGCCTGATGGCCGAGGGGAAAAAACTGTTCAGGTGGCGGGAGGTGTGGGTCTGGATGGAGCGTAGTCTCCTGCCTGAGGGGAGAGGGGAGAATCCAGTCATAATTCAGCTATCTTGTGTTGCCATGCTTTACCAAATCTGCCTGGGGCCTTCAGAATCAACAATGCGGGCGTCCGTGCACTGTAAGTGACACAAACATTTGACAGACATTTGCGATAGCCAATCGGATCACGAGTTGTTGTCATCAAGGCTTTCTAGATGGCCTAAGGCAGATATATATTGTGATGTTATGAGCTAGGGAACATAGGAACCCCATTAACCAGTGAAGGGCATGCGCAGTAGCCCCGTTTAGGTTGTTGAATGTAGACATGCCGGCAGATGGATGTTATCGATTATATCGATGGGCACGTTGTGGAGTAAACTTTAAGAACTCAGCCAAAAAGCCTCGTCTGCATCTTTTATGATTAGACCAGACAACACATATATTCGCAAGGCCATTTTCAAGAAGGATATTTCAAGAGAAACTACATCTTATGAGATGATGTCGGCCAACCCCGGAGGCTAGCTCAGCTGTCCCTGCGATGAAATGCGAGTTCAGATAGCTTATTTCTTTATTTTTTTCACGTTTAATATGTTTTTTTGTAATTTAAATTTTGACCGTACCACATAAGATATGTTTTAATTGCTGATGCAAGTTTATTGATTTTTAAATACGCCAGGAAATATTACGTTTTGTACAACGCCCAGGAGTGCGTAACTGTGTTTCTGTATAGTATTTCTCCAGCAATGGTCTTGTGGGGACATCAATTATGGTATTTTGAGAGGTAATCATTGAAGTCGGACATCACTGAAACGTACGGCCCGCCACTGGTATACAGTAGTGCTTTCAAACGACTCATTTTATTAAACGGCTTAGCGTGTTACGTGAGTGTGAATGCTTTGTCTGTCTGTCTGCGATGAGGTGACAAGTGATAGACTTAGACTTAGACTTCCTTTTTTATTGTCATTCAGATTTGAACTTTACAGTACAGATAAGAACGACATTTTGTTGCATTAGCTCATGGTAGTGCAGGATAAAAAAGCAATAAGGTGAATTTACCGGTATATTTGCCAAAAATGTTCTATTACTACCATGAGCCTCTGCAGCCGCAGCCAGCAGGGCGAGAAAATGGATGGATTATTAATCACATCTTGATTAATCACAGTTAATTACTTGCGTGCAAAATCTACATTAACTTTCACCAAAAAATGTTGACACAAATACAATTTTATTTTCAGAATGTTTTAATTGAAGTTAAGTTAAAGTACCAATGATTGTCACACACACACACTATGTGTGGTGAAATTTGTCCTCTGCATTTGACCCATCCCCTTGTTCACACCCTGGGAGGTGAGGGGAGCAGTGAGCAGCAGAGGTGGCCGCGCCCGGGAATCATTTTGGTGATTTAACCCCCAATTCCAACCCTTGATGCTGAGTGCCAAGCAGGGAGGTAATGGGTCCCATTTTTTGTAGCCTTCGGTATGACTCGGCCGGGGTTTGAACTCACGACCAATGTTCCCTCTAATTGTTCATGTGTGTGAGCAAACGCAAAAACTCCCTGAGCATTCAGTGGAGCCCATTTGAGCAACATCAGACGTGCACACTGTGGCTACACCAGCAGCACACCTGTCCCAAACCTGACTAAATAACAAGTTCAATCTCCATCCATCCATCCATTTTCTACCGCTTGTCCCTTTCGGGGTCGTGGGGGGTGCTGGAGCCTATCTCAGCTGCATTCGGGCGGAAGGCGGGGTACACCCTGGACAAGTCCCCGACTCATCGCAGGGCCAACACAGATCGACAGACAACATTCTCTTATTATTATAATCAAATGACAGCAGTCATTTCCATGAGGTTATTTTCTAATATAAGCGTTTAGGCCCACTTATAATGACAATAACAAAATATATTGTTTTTCATGAACTGTGTACTTGTATTGTTTGTCTGGGTGGAGGTCCTGCTTTGGAAATAATTTGTACCCCTTTCAGACATTGCATTTAGTTCCCATTAAAACATTCACATGTTGCACAATGAGATGTAAGCAGGGGATCATGTGTACATTCCTGCAACTTCCTTTTTGTAAAAAAAATATATATTTCTATTAGTATTTATTTAATATACTAACAGCATTTCATGATTAATATTTATAAATTAAGATTCCTAATAAATAACACTAGAATAACCACACATTTGATTGGTAAATCGTAGTGTAACGACCTGGAATGACACTTTATGTGTGGTGTTGGAGTTGTCCGACTTTTTGTGTGGCTGTAAACGCATCACTGGCTAAGTGCCATACGTGCATGTGTTGGCGCAAGTGAGAAAGAGCGAGCGGCTGCTGTTGATATAACAAAGTTGCTTTTGGTTTTGTTTGTACTGCAGAAAATGACCAGTTTTGCTAGATATCATTTTTTTTACTTATGTTTTGGTGATGTGTTTATGGCCGACAATAAAGAGTTTTGCTCAGTAAAGTGATGGATGGAATTCATGTCCTCAAAGCGTCTCGACAGACGTTACAATATTTGAACAATGATGACGAAAACTGTTTTCTCTGTCGTGTCCGTGTGTCGAAAATTGTTATGCACTTATTTTTTTATTTGATTTTGTGAGGTGGCATAGATTTGCCGTGCGCAGAGGACGCTTGAGCAGTGCGCAATTGCACAGGTGCGCACCTTAGAGGGAACGTTGCTCACGACCTACCGATCTCAGTGCGGACACTCTAACCACAAAGGCACTTAATTAGTCCGGAGCAAACACAACATCATTTCTATAAAACCAACATCGAATTTTTGTGTTGGATCCACAAAAAATAACGTGTATGTTTAGTGAGGATGTGGATCAAGATATTAAACCAGGGGCAATCGGTGTTTTCACTTTTGTGAGATGAATTGTATTAGACATCATATCCTCCCAAAGATATCATTTGGTCCTCTCAGATGTACTATTGTGTACACTTTAGGCTTACTAGGTGACTGGTGTTATTGTTTCTCGTCCATACCTGATGTGTGTACTGATACCAGGTCAACACAATAACTTGGGCTCATGATATCCTCTCCCCCCCTTGTCAGCAGTATGTCACAACAATTGCAAGTTTCTTATCCAGGAAAATCCATTTTGTCTGGCATTTGTGTGGATGGTAGTTGCATTGTTCCAACTGTCACTGGAGCTAACATGGTGGTCTGCCATGCCAGGCTCTCTACTGAAGAGTTGTCATCCAAGTGTTCATCTCATTTTGAAAATAACAGTCTATATGCCACTTTCTTACTGTCACTCATGCTTAATTGCCGTCAGCAGCAATACACCTCCCGTGCGCTTTCATTTCACAAAAGGGAACAAATCACCGAAACGACCGAAATGCTCTCAGACAAAAATGTGAAACCATAACTCATCATCAATTGCAAGCAGTAGAACGCTACCTCTGACCTCTGAGCACTATGTCCAATCTTTTGGGTGATATGATGGCGTGATGTTAAATAAATACCCCGGCGCTTCTAAAACTCATAACCTGTATGGTTTTTATGCAATGGTAATAGTGCCATTTTTGACAAGAATGAAGAACAAACTCACTCCAAAACCATCGAGCATTACATCATTGTCATGGTTGGAATGCACAGGAAAAACAGGTTCTTTCTAAGGTTGTGCGATATAGACGATATACAATTTAAATTAAATACATTTGGCTGACGATTGCGCTTTTGATACTATCGTTATATTGTGATAATGCATGTTGATGACACATTCTAGCTCAGGGGTCGGGAACCTTTTTGGCTGAAAGAGCCATTAAAGCCAAATATTTTAAAGGCCTACTGAAAGCCACTACTACCGACCACGCAGTCTGATAGTTTATATATCAATAATGAAATCTTAACATTGCAACACATGCCAATACGGCCAGGTTAACTTATAAAGTGACATTTAAAACTTCCCGGGAAATATCCGGCTGAAACGTCGCGGTATGATGACGTATGCGCGTGACGTAGTCAGTTAAACGGAAGTTATGGTACCCCGTAGAATCCTATACAAAAAGCTCTGTTTTCATTTCATAATTCCACAGTATTCCGGACATCTTTTGCAATTTGTTTAATGAACAATGAAGGCTGCAAAGAAGACAGTTGTAGGTGGGATCGGTGTATTAGCAGCGGACTACAGCAACACAACCAGGAGGACTTTGTTGGAGCGCTAGCCGCGCTAGCCGCGCTAGCCGCGCTAGCCGCGCTAGCCGCGCCAGCCGCCGACCTCACCTTGACTTCCTACGTCTCTGGGCCGCCAAACGCATCGGGTGAAGTCCTTCGTCCTTCTGCCGATCGCTGGAACGCAGGTGAGCACGGGTGTCGATGAGTAGATGAGGGCTGGCTGGCGTAGGTGGAGAGCTAATGTTTTTAGCATAGCTCTGTGAGGTCCCGTTGCTAAGTTGCTTAGTTAGCTTCAATGGCGTCGTTAGCACAGCATTGTTAACCTTCGCCAGCCTGGAAAGCATTAACCGTGTATTTACATGTCCACGGTTTAATAGTATTGTTGATTTTCTATCTATCCTTCCAGTCAGGGGTTTATTTTTTTGTTTCTATATGCAGTTAAAGCACGATGCTATCACGTTAGCTCGTAGCTAAAGCATTTCGCCGATGTATTGTCGTGGAGATAAAAGGCACTGAATGTCCATTTTGCGTTCTCGACTCTCATTTTCAAGAGGATATTAAGATTAAGATTAAGATTAAAGTACCAATGATTGTCACACACACACTAGATGTGGTGAAATTTGTCCTCTGCATTTGACCCATCCCCTTGGGGAGCAGTGGGCAGCAGCGGCGCCGCGCCCGGGAATCATTTTGGTGATTTAACCCCCAACTCCAACCCTTGATGCTGAGTGCCAAGCAGGGAGGGAAACGGGTCCCATTTTTATAGTCTTTGGTATGACTCGGCTGGGATTTGAACTCCAACCTACCGATATAGTATCCGAGGTGGTTTAAAATACAAATCCGTGATCCACAATAAAAAAAGGAGAGTGTGGAATCCAATGAGCCAGCTTGTACCTAAGTTACGGTCAGAGCGAAAAAAGATACGTCCATCACTGCCTCTCAAGTCGTTCACTGTAACGTTCCTCATCTACGAATCTTTCATCCTCACTCAAATTAATGGGGTAATCATCACTTTCTCGGTCCGAATCTCTCTCGCTTCATTGTAAACAACGGGGAATTGTGAGGAATACTAGCTCCTGTGACGTCACGCTACTTCCGGTACAGGCAAGGCTTTTTTTTATCAGCGAGCAAAAGTTGCGAACTTTATCGTCGATTTTCTCTACTAAATCCTTTCAGCAAAAATATGGCAATATCGCGAAATGATCAAGTATGACACATAGAATGGATCTGCTATTCCCGTTTAAATTAAAAAAAATAATTTCAGTAGGCCTTTAAAATCTATTTCCGTGAGAGCCATATAATATTTTTTAACACTGAATACAACTGTGGAGGGGGGCGTGGCCTGCGGGTCTGTCGCGGAATGGGTTCTGCAAGGACCGGCCTCGAAGACAGCGACAGGTGAGTAAATGGCCCAGGTGGGCCTTGTTATCTAATCACCTGTCGCCTTTATTAGCAGCAGCCGGAACGAGACACGAGGTTGGAGTTGGAGTAGGAGCCAGAGAGAGAGAGACACGGACTCTGAAAAGAAAGCAAAAGCCGAGCAACCTGTATGCAAATAAAATAGTGTTGTACCCAGAAATCCGGGCTCTCGTGGCAGTGTGTGGTGGTCCGAGGAACCCACTAGAGGGCAACCTCTACAACAACTAAATGCGTGCATTTTTAAATAAGACCAACATTTTCAGGGTATAGTAAGTCTCTTATTATTTTTAACAACATTGTTATTCTGAAGCTAACCAATAATAAATAAAATACTTCTTACCATTAATGCGACTTCTTGAACAGGTGCGGTAGAAAACGGATGGATGGATTAAAATGCATGAGAGTGTTTTATATTTTGAACGTTGTTTACCAGCGGAATTATTCATTACTTATCGTGTCAAACAATGTCAGCTAATATTTATGTGAGAGCCAGATGCAGTCATCAAAAGAGCCACATCTGGCTCGAGAGCCATAGGTTCCCTACACCTGGTCTAGCTGTTTGACAGCGACAAGCACATGAACGCGTCCTTAACACAATGTAATGTTTTAGCGAGCGCCACACCTTCCTCCACAGTGGAAATCCACTAATAAATCAATTATAGTCGCCTCCATGGCGCATACAAACTATGTTTCTTACAGATATCATTTCTGGAGGAGTAGCTAATTATGCTACACTACACTGCAAAAAGTCAGTGTTCAAAAACAAGAAGAAAAAAAATACAAAAATTAGGGGTATTTTATTTGAACTAAGCAAAATTACCTGCCAATAGAACAAGAAAATTCGGCTTGTCAAGACTTTCCAAAACAAGTAAATTTAGCTAACCTCAATGAACCCAAAAATACCTGAAAATAAGTATATTCTCACTAATAACAAGTGCACTTTTCTTGGTGGAAAAAAAGAGACCTTTTTGCTCAATATGTTGAAAAATATTCTTAATTTAAGTAAATGCTAGTGCCATTAGCTCGACATAATGATACGCGCTCGGCATCATGATTTTTTTTTTCATGCTTGAAGTAAGAAATTATTACTTTTATACTTGTGAGTGTGGATGACACAGCTTTGCATCAGTTGATATTCTAGTTTCAGGCATGTTTTACTCAATATAGGTCATAAAATCTCAGCATTTAGGACCAAAACACTTAAAACAAGTAAAACACTCTAACATGAAATCTGCTTAGTGAGAAGAATTATCTTATCAGACAGAAAATAAGCAAATATCACCCTTATTTTAGATATTTAATCTTACTTAGATTTCAGTTTTTGCAGTGTACACACTGTCACATTGTAGAAGGGTATGCTAACCGCTAAGCTAGAGCTCTTGAATGTAAACAAAGGTGGATGGATCAATACAAATCATCACAGTAACAATACCAAGTATTTAAATCAACTCAAATAATTTAAATCTGAGCCATTAGTAGGATTGTTTTAATTGTTGAATTGATATATGTCTATGGATGTTCTCATTCATCCAGGTCATTGTATTCAAAGGGGTTTTGACACCAGCTGCTAGACTAGATCTGTCCACGTCCGATCTAAGTCTAAGACCAGATCTAACCAATGTAAGTCTATGAGCATGAACTGATTAAGCCTACTTGAATGAGAGGCGGAACTTCTTCTAAGACAGTGGTTCTTAACCTTGTTGGAGGTACCGAACCCCACCAGTTTCATATGCGCATTCACCGAACCCTTCTTAAGTGAAAAATATTTTTTTTTTTTTTTTTCAAATTCAAGACAGTTATATGTTTTTGGTAACACTTTAGTATGGGGAACATATTGTAAGTAACAAAGACTAAATTTAGAGTTATTTGGACACTAGGGGAACATATTCTAAGTAACAAAGACTTAATTTAGAGTTATTTGGACACTAGGGGAACATATTCTAAGTAACAAAGACTTAATTTAGAGTTATTTGGACACTAGGGGAACATATTCTAAGTAACAAAGACTTAATTTAGAGTTATTTGGACACTAGGGGAACATATTCTAAGTAAAAAAGACTTAATTTAGAGTTATTTGGACACTAGGGGGACATATTCTAAGTAATAAAGACTTAATTTTGAGTTATTTGGTTAGGGTCAGGGTTAGAGGGTTAGGGTTATAATAACGCCATGCCGAATAAGGCATTAATAAGTACTTAATAATGACTAGTTAAGAGCCAATATGTTACTAATTTGCATGTTAACAAACAACTAATTAATGGTGAATATGTTCCCCATACTAAAGTGTTACCATGTTTTTTTTACTGGTGCACAAAATGAAACGTGCATGAACATCACCTTGTTCAAACAACAAAACCAACACAAGTGCATAAACTCACAACAAATTACACACCTGCAAATCAGTCAGCTGTTGTCGTATCCGTAATACGCCGATAGGGAGAAGTTTGTATTTACACGACGAGTTGGGTGTGTTTTGACCTCCGCCGAACCCCTGAGGCCGACTCACTGAACCCCTAGGGTTCGATCAAACCCAGGTTAAGAACCACTGGTCTAAGACAAACCAAACAGTCCAGTTGCGATCGATTGAATGCCCTGAGAAATTAATTGATATTGTCACACTGCCATCCGGTGTTTTTGTCTGATTATAATTGGGATCAGTAATTGAAACTTCGATAATCTTGAACATTTTACATATCAGTATCAACATTGGTATAGCTAACACTGCCACTAACTACTTGGTATTGTAGCGATACCCAAATTCCAAGTGCCACCCTAAACAAATGTAAAGTATCCAAACAACTGAAGAATACGTGCTCATTGCATTTGAACAAAAGTGAAGATCGAACCATGGTACAACAGAAATTAACCAGCTGCTGTATTGACAGTAAATTAGCAAGTACAATAAGTTAGTTTTGACAAAACATTACAACAGCAAATTACACAATATGTTACTGTGTTAGCTACATTTGGAGAATTTGTAACCTGTTTTAAAAAGGTTCTATTATGATTTACATACCAAATAATACACTGTAATATATATTGTTATCACAGGAGGCTGCAATATACAGTATATGGCTTTATAGATTGTTAATCACTAGGGATGTAACAGTATTGCAGCTAATGCGGTAATGCGGTTTCAAAGTCTTCACAATAATACCGTGATGTGTGATGGGGTATCAATCGAAAACTTGGCGAGTGTAGTTTTTGTAGCGTTGGCCGGGGCCGAAATAAACGACATGTACCAGAATCCAAGGTGGGGTCGTGGAATGCCGTAAACAGAAAGTGAATGTTCGTAGTAGTTGTGGATATTTCCTGAAAAAAACTCATCAAAATCTTCCCATAACTGTTCGAGTTATGTTGCTAATAAACACACAAACAAACAAACCTTGATGAAAACATAGCCTCTTTGGCAGAGGTAAGAAAGTCTGTTAACTGCAAAGCAAAGTGTGCCAACCTTTGTCTCCAGCGTTTCCAACCCGGCCCGGCCAGCTGGTCGAATCGCAGCGCACAGAGGGAAATCACCAAAAAAAAAAAATGTACACTGCGGGAAATACGAGTAAACTGAAAAGCTACTTAATTAATCCGAAATCAATCCATCCATTTTCTACTGCTTATCTCTCTCAAGGTTGCGGGGGGGCTGGAGCATATCCATACATATATCCTTGGACAAGTCGCCACCTCATACACCGTCAGCCAGAATTTTTTTTTTGAAGCCAGGTATTTACATTATTAAAAGTTAAATTGTTAACCAGCTTTTCTGAGGAACAAACTGATATAAAAAAAGGCCACCATAGAGGACACTGCTTCTCATAAAGTAAAAGTTGAAAGAAACTAAACTGAACATTATTGTTTAAAATGTTGCTACAGTAGATATTTACATTGTCACTTTATATACATCAACTGTAATTTTTTTTTTTTTAATATTTGCTTGAAACAGTATGTGTTTCTGCACAATGATGCGGTTTGTTTATTTTGTATACAATGTCAGCATGTTACATCACATTTTACACAATTTCATTTCACATGTCCAAAAAGGAGTAGGATATAGCTAAGTTGATTTAATCCTACCCCTTTCCACTTCATAGCAACTTCCTTGTACATTCCTTGTTCTCAATGTGTAACACAGTTCAAATCAATGCATTCTAAGTACCACAATTCACATATGAGATTAATAACCTATTTTCAATTATGAGCAAGATTTTTATCAAAATCGTTTTTCCTTGAACTTTAGTTTAAACAGCCTCTTAAACGGTATCATATTAGTATATCGTTTGACTTCTTTGCTTAATCCATTCCACAATTTAATTCTATATACAGATATACTAAAGGTTTTAAGTGTGTCTCATGCATACAAGTGTTTTAAAATTTGATTTTTCTCTATGGTTATAGAGAAGAATTGTGTATAATTTTAGCTGTTTACAAATGCACCAAATCATTGAATTTCAACATTTGGGATTTGATAAATAAAGTGTTTGTATGTTTCTATATCCAACTTTGTGTATTATTTTAACTGATCT
Organism: Entelurus aequoreus; assembly: GCF_033978785.1. Lineage (NCBI taxonomy): Eukaryota > Metazoa > Chordata > Actinopteri > Syngnathiformes > Syngnathidae > Entelurus > Entelurus aequoreus. The sequence continues at coordinate 80,597,268 of NC_084734.1, read as the reverse complement.
TTTTTTGTAACATGTTTAGTGAACAGGTATACTTTTGTAATTATTTCCCCATGTTTCTACATAATAACTCGGATATGGTAACACTAGTAAATGATATTTTTGGTCTGGTACATATTTTGCTTTGTTCATTATTGAAGTAGTACTTGCCACCTTGTGTTGTATATTTTTTATATGAGATTTCCAGTTCATTTTATTACTCCAAAAAATTTGATTTATTTTACTCTTTCAATATATACTTCATCTATTTGTATTTGTGTTTGATTTTCTTGTGTGCGGTTTCGAAATAATATTTTTGTCAGGAACTGCTGGTGACCAACCCCAATATGCTGAGATGGCAGACGTAGCGCAGGAAAACATGACTTTAATGTCAAAAATGAAGGGGAAAAAAGGAGACAGGAACCAAGAGACAGGCTACAGGATACAGCAAACAATCATCAAGCACTGACTGGAGAGCGAGCAGGCATAAATAGTAGCCTGATTTGCAATTGCCACCAGGTGTGCCAGGCTGCCAATCAGGGACAGGTGAGGGAAACGAGCGCTCAGGGAGACATGCAGGAAACGGAACCAAAATAAGAGCGCTGACAGGGAATACACACAAACACAGAGGAAAACCCAAACATAACCAAACTGCCAGTGACAAGCCTGACACTTTTAGTTTTACTGAGATACAAAGATCTGTTTTCATTAAACAATCTTTTTCGTTTCCTAATTTCTTATGTTATTATTTGTATTCATTTCTGTGTGTCCTCTCCTGAACAAAACTCAGTCGTGTTGTCTGCAAATAATACTAACTTTAAGTTTACATTGAGATGAAATAATGTTTGGTCCCACTATTGATCCCTGGGGTACGCCACAAGATATATCTAGCTATGTTGATGTATGTTTGCCTAACTTCACTTATTGCTTCCTGTTGGTCAAGTAGCTTCTAATCCAGTTCAAGACCATACCTTTCTAGTTTGTTGATTAATATACTATAAGTAATTGTGTTAAATGCTTGTGTTAGATCAGTGGTTCTTAACCTGGGTTCGATCGAACCCTAGGGGTTTGGTGAGTCGGGCTCAGGGGTTCGGCGGAGGTCAAGACACACCCGACTCATTGTGTAAATAAAAACTTCTCCCTATCGGCGTATTACGAATACGGCAACAGCAGAAGTCAGACTGATTTGCAGGTGTGTAATTTGTTGTGATTTTATGCACTGTGTTGGTTTTGTTGTTTGAACAAGGTGATGTTCATGCACGGTTCATTTTGTGCACCAGTAAAAAAAACATGGTAACACTTTAGTATGGGGAACATATTCACCATTAATTAGTTGCTTATTAACATGCAAATTAGTAACATGTTGGCTCTTAACTAGTCATTATTAAGTACTTATTAATGCCTTATTCGGGATGGCCTTATTATAACCCTAACACTCTAACCCTGACCCCAACCAAATAACTCTAAATTAAATCTTTGTTACTTAGAATATGTTCCCCTAGTGTCTAAAACACTCTAAATTAAGTCTTTGTTACTTAGAATATGTTCCCCATACTAAAGTGTTACCAAAAAACATATGCCGTAACTTTGTCTTGAATTTGAAAAAAAAAAACATTTTATTTTTCACTAAAGAAGGGTTCGGTGAATGTGCATATGAAACTGGTGGGGTTCGGTACCTCCAACAAGGTTAAGAACCACTGTGTTAGATCCATACATAATGTAGCTACACAGCTGCATTGTTAATGTCCTTTGTTACTTTGGTTAATGCCATGAATGTTGAAATGTTACCTCGAAATTTGTATTGGTTCTCTACGAGGGTTTCACTTTTTTTATGAACTGGTCCAAACTGTTGTTGACTAACAGTTCAGTTGTTTAAAATGATAGATTTCTGACATATGTTATAGGTTCTGTAATTTCTTGAATAACCTATTTAATGGTTTCCAAATCAATTCCATGACAGCCAGTTGAGGTCTTGAATTTAGATTTCTTTACAATTTTGATTATTTGTCGTTTGTCACATTTTTGAGGAACATCAAGTTGAGATTTCTGTCTATGATTTAATTTGAGTCATGTACATCTGGAATCGTCTGCTCCAGTGTTGTTCCTATATACAAAATATGTATTAAAGCGTTCAGCTACTTTCTCCATATTGTCATTATTTTGTGTTTCCCTCTGAGAAGTATTGAGGGTAATCTTTTTAGCAACATTTTTTGATTATAATATTTAGTACTGTATCTGTACTATAAAGTTCAAATTTGAATGACAATAACAAGGAAGTCTAAATCTAAGTCTAGTATAATCTAGTATGCCCCATGTTGGTCTCATGTTGTTTTTGTTCTTGTCCACCAGTTGACTGTAATGTTCTTTTTCCACATGTGTGTAGTATGCTAGTTAGCCTGTTCTTGTAATGTTTGGCCTCAATAGATTGTTGTGTTATAAATATTCAATATAATGTACTTTTTTCTTGCAAGCATTTTTCAATCCCTTTGTCATCCATGGTTGATTGTTCCTTTGCTTCTTGCTTAATTGTGTCCATGGACAATATGTGTGCCATAACTTTAATTTCCATCATTTTTACTGTACACATTGTCCCAACTCTGTTCTCTTAAATGCAATTATGTTTTTATGCACTTAGATACATGATCGTAGTAGTAAATATGATTAGAACATTTAAGCATTAGGTTTGTCTTCAATTACAGTAAGTGTATTTATCCTAATATTCCTGCCACTTCATTGTACACACTATTTCATCTTTTAGGTTTTTACATAAACCACAATATCGTACAGTGAGATTTTCATACCTTTATATACTTATTAACCACTCATCCCTTGTTCGTTCCAAACAGAGGAAAGTGGGTGGTTGGATAGGTCTACCTTGACAACTAGCCTCAGGTCTGTGTGGTCTATTTACAACCTTAAAATAGTACTGCGGAAAACAATGAATACATCAGTCGAATTGAAACCTGCTATCACAACAACAATGTATGTACTCCTCAACATGTAGCTGTTGACCTTGGTAGAGAGGCAAATTGTATCTAAGAGGAGGTTGAGGGCAGTGAGAAAACAGATTGCTGCAGCAAACCGGAGAATGTAGAATATAATAGTACAGTATTGAGAACACGGCGACAGAGAAAATTAGAATGTGTTTCATCCTCGAAAGTTACAATAACATCGATGCATCTGCTCAACCATCCTGCCATTTTTTTTTTTTTTACATCCCGTGAATGACATGAGCTCAGCATGCTAAGAACAAGCGATTAGCAAGTACAAGTGGAAAAATGATGCAACTCAGAAGGAGTTACATGTAAATCAATTCAGTACAATAAACTGTCTGGGTTACTAGGCTAATCGACATGCATATTCATATAGGTTTTTTTGCCAGAACATGTGAATTCCACACTTGGGCTTTGTACTGTAGTGTGAAGCCCTTACCTAACTTGGCCGGCATCCCAAACTATCAACTGGGCATCGGAAGAGAGAAACACTTGAAACAAATATAAAACCAGGCTATTACACAATACTGCAATACAAGTAGGGCTATTGTAAGCGTTTTTATCTCAGACATTGAACATCTCCTTAAAGGCCTACTGAAATGCGATTTTCTTATTTAAACGGGGATAGCAGGTCCATTCTTTGTGTCATACTTGATCATTTTGCGATATTGCCATATTTTTGCTGAAAGGATTTAGTAGAGAACGTCGACGATAAAGTTTGCAACTTTTGTTCGCTGATAAAAAAGCCTAGCCTGTACCGGAAGTAGCAGACGATATGCGGGTGACGTCACCGGTTGTGGAGCTCCTCACATCTGCACATTGTTTACAATCATGGCCACCAGCAGCGAGAGCGATTCGGACCGAGAAAGCAACGATTTCCCCATTAATTTCAGCGAGGATCAAAGATTTGTGGATGAGGAAAGTGAGAGTGAAGGACTAGAGGGCAGTGGAAGCGATTCAGATAGGGAAGATGCTGTGAGAGGCGGGTGGGACCTGATATTCAGCTGGGAATGAGTTAAACAGTAAATAGACATATATATATATACTCTATTAGCCACAACACAACCAGGCTTATATTTAATATGCCACAAATTAATCCTGCATAACAAACACCTCCTCCTCCCGTCCATATAACCCGCCAATACAATTCAAAAACCCGCACAACACACTCAATCCCACAGCCCAAAGTACCGTTCACCTCCCCAAAGTTCATACAGCACATATATTTCCCCAAAGTCCCCAAAGTTACGTACGTGACATGCACATAGCGGCACGCACGTACGGGCAAGCGATCAAATGTTTGGAAGCCGCAGCTGCGTACTCACGTCACGGTACCGCGTCTGCGTATCCAACTCAAAGTCCTCCTGGTAAGAGTCTCTGTTGTCCACAGGCCAATGGTAAAGCTTGACTGTCATCTTTCGGGAATGTAAACAATGAAACATCGGCTGTGTTTGTGTTGCTGCAGCCGGCCGAAATACACCGCTTCCCACCTACAGCTTTCTTCTTTGCTATCTCCATTGTTCATTGAACAAATTGCAAAAGATTCACCAACACAGATGTCCAGAATACTGTGGAATTGTGCGATGAAAACAGACGACTTAATAGCTGGCCACAATGCTGTCCCAAAATGTCCTCTACAATCCGTGACGTCACGCGCAGGCGTCATGATACCGAGACGTTTTCAGCAGGATATTTTGCGCAAAATTTTAAATTGCACTTTAGTAATCTAATCCGGCCGTATTGGCATGTGTTGCAATGTTAAGATTTCATCATTGATGTATAAACTATCAGACTGCGTGGTCGGTAGTAGTGGCTTTCAGTAGGCCTTTAACATCATACTGCCTTGGAAAAAAAACACGTTGTTAAATCTGTTTCCATGCAGATTACACGGAGCGGTGAGGCATTACACTTCTGGTATGTGACATCATTCTCTGTTGACACTAATATAAAACACTGTGATGCTGGCAATTAATGATACCTACAAATGTGCATGTATAATTTCCAGATCAAAAAGCCAATAATAATAATAATAATAATAATAATAATAATAATATATTTTATTTGTAAAAAGCACTTTACGTTGAGCAAACAACCTCAAAGTGCCACAGTGTTAAAAAAAAAAAAAAAAAAAAAAAAAAAAAGATATAATAATAATAATAATACAAATAAATAAAATATAAAACTAGAAACAGCCCAATAGCTAAAACCAGCATGCATATCTATAAAAATCTATAAAAAGGCTATTTTAAAAAGATGGGTTTTTAAGCCTTTTTTAAAAGCATCCACAGTCTGAGGTGCCCAATATTACTAGACATGAATTCCACGGTGGTGGTTTCATGTCTGTCTCTGTCACAGTTGTAACAATGTTCGAAGATCATAAAAAAACCCCACACAACGAGTCTTTCTGCATCCATACGGTAGGAAACAGAGAACTGCGGTGTTTTCACTCTGTCGCTGCCTCTCGTCTGGTGATAACGGCCTTGATTTGCGGCCCCTTTTTCATTTGTCAACACAAGAAAACAAAGAAATGTATACCATAAGTTTGTCTGCAGTAAAGAGGAAAAAAACATACATTTTTCAGGAGAGGACAGTTTGGAAAAAAAAAAAACCAGCTCGGGGAGACAGAAATGGTGCCCTAGTAGGATAAATGAGGAGCTAAGTTAGGTAGACTGAGCTGAAAAATCAAAGAGTTTTCTGCCCTCTCTGTCTGTCTGCACTCCATTTCCACTCACAAATATGAAGAATGGACCAAATCTTGCAGTCTAGTCACAATATGATTTAATGGATTTCACCCAATCTCTTGCTTTTTTACACCAGGCGAAAACATCTTCAAACGTGTTTAACACAATGGTACGTGACCATGTGGACTTTTGTTTACTGACAAAATCCTACTCAAAATCACACATATCCTAAACTCTAACAGAACATAATGTATTAACATTAGAGATAAATGCTTTAAAATGTAATATCGGAAATTATTGGTATCGTTTTTTTTATTACCGGTATCGTTTTTTTTGTTGTTTTTTGTTTTTTTTTAATTAAACAACATAAAAAACACAAGATACACTTACAATTAGTGCACCAACCCTCAAATCCTACCTCCCTCATTTACACTCATTCACACAAAAGGGTTGTTTCTTTCTGTTATTAATATTCTGGTTCCTACATTATATATAAATATATATCAATACAGTCTGCAAGGGATACAGTCCGTAAGCACACATGATTGTGCATGCTGCTGGTCCACTAATAGTACTAACCTTTAACAGTTAATTTTACTCATTTTCATTAATTACTAGTTTCTATGTAACTGTTTTTATATTGTTTTACTTTCTTTTTTATTCAAGAAAATGTTTTTAATGTATTTATCTTATTTTATTTTTTTAAAAAGACCTTATCTTCACCATACCTGGTTGTCCAAATTAGGCATAATAATGTGTTAATTCCACGACTGTATATATCGGTATCGGTTGATATCGGTATCGGTAATTAAGAGTTGGACAATATCGGAATATCAGATATCGGCAAAAAAGCCATTATCGGACATCCCTAATTAACATTATTCATAACATTAATCGGACGTGCTGTAATGAAACTGGAAATATGTCATGCATTACATTGTATCGTATGCATGTTCGAAATAAACTGAAACTGAACTGAACTCAACTGAAACTGAACAGTATGGCTTGAATATTATTTTTTAACGCTCACTGACCCTAATACCGCATTTACCTACTGGTGACGTAGCATCAGGAGCAACTAGGGTTTCAGCATCTTGCTCAAGGGTAATTTGACATGGTCACGGTGGGGCTGAGAATCGGACCCTTAACCTTCAGGTTGGGAAACAACCACTCTGAAGGAATAACTACATAAATACTATAAGATAGAGGTAGATCTCTAAATAACAGTACCGTATTTTCCGGCCTATAAGGCGCACTTAAAATCCCTTTTTTTTTCTCAAAACTCGACAGCGTGCCTTATGTACGGAAAAATTCTGGTTTTACTCACCGACCTCGAAGCAATTTTATTTGGTACATGGTGTAATGATAAGTGTGACCAGTAGATGGTGGTCAAACATAAGACATACGTGGTAAGAGGTACGATGGCAATATCACTCAAGTAAACAACACCAACCTTTTATATGTTCCATTGAAAATATAGAACATTACACACGGCGCTCAAAAATCTATCAAAATGTTTTTGTACGACTTTGGTAAGCTATGAAGCCGCACCGCTTGATGTGATTCAACATACGAATATTATTATGGTGTGTGTATAAGGTAAGACATATTATCTGCCGTTTTGTTTCGCAATATTATGCAAAAGCAACTTTTCCTACCTCCTGGTACCTGCTGATCTGTATTTGGGATCTGCATAAGTCCTGAAAATGTGCGCGCGTCCGACGCCGTAGTTGATAAGCTTCTTCTTTTTCTCTATCTTCTTGTTATGGGACATTCATCCTCTTATGTTGCCATTTCTAATATAAAGTAGTGTAAAGTTCTTACTTATATCAGTCAGTAAACTCGCCATGAAAGCGCTAAAACATACCGGTGTAGTGAATTTACATTATTCACCCAAGGAATTTTAGTTATTAGAGTTCCGGTAGGGCGGTTTTTCACGGGACACATTTCCGGCGTTGTTGTTGTTTCCGGATGAGGAGATGCTGCTCCGTTATTGATTGAAGTAAAGTCTGAATGTCATTAAAACAGTTAGCTCCAACCTTTGGCACGTCTTCAACCTTGTCCTTGTACGCTACACCGCTGCAACAAAGATGACGGGTAGAAGACGCTGCCGAAGGTGAGCCACGTAAATAAGACCGCCCACAAAACAGCGCATCCGGAATTGACTGTCAGAAAGCGGCTTGAAGATGATCCGTAAAACATAATGTATGCTGCAACATTTTGACCAAAGAACCACCATTACATGTTTGATTGATTGATTGGGACTTTTATTAGTAGGTTGCACATTGAAGTACATATTCCGTACAATTGACCACTAAATGGTAACACCCGAATACGTTTTTCAACTTGTTTAAGTCGGGTTCCACTTAAATTGATTCATGATACAGATATATACTATCATATATACTATCATCATAATACAGTCATCACACAAGATAATCACAATGAATTATTTACATTATTTACAATCAGGGGTATGGAGGGGGGTGGGGGGGATATGGACATCAAGTAGTGGACATAGAGAGAGAGAGAGAGAGAGAGAGAGAGAGAGAGAGAGAGAGAGAGAGAGAGAGAGAGAGAGAGAGAGAGAGAGAGAGAGAGAGAGAGAGAGAGAGAGAGAGAGATCAGAAGGCATAAGAAAAAGTATCTGCATTTGATTGTTTACATTTGATTGTTAGCAATCCGGGGAGGGTGTTAGTTTAGGGTTGTAGCTGCCTGGAGGTGAACTTTTATTGCGGTTTTGAAGGAGGATAGAGATGCCCTTTCTTTTACACCTGTTGGGAGCGCATTCCACATTGATGTGGCATAGAAAGAGAATGAGTTAAGACCTTTGTTAGTTTGGAATCTGGGTTTAACTTGGTTTGTGGAGCTCCCCCTGGTGTTGTGGTTATGGCGGTCATTTACGTTAAGGAAGTAGTTTGACATGTACTTCGGTATCAGGGAGGTGTAGCGGATTTTATAGACTAGGCTCAGTGCAAGTTGTTTAACTCTGTCCTCCACCTTGAGCCAGCCCACTTTAGAGAAGTGGGTAGGAGTGAGGTGGGATCTGGGGTGGAGGTCTAGAAGTAACCTGACTAGCTTGTTCTGAGATGTTTGGAGTTTAGATTTGAGGGTTTTGGAGGTGCTAGGGTACCAGGAGGTGCATGCGTAATCGAAAAAGGGTTGAACGAGAGTTCCCGCCAGAATCCTCAAGGTGCTTTTGTTGACCAGAGAGGAGATTCTGTAGAGAAATCTCGTCCGTTGGTTAACCTTTCTGATTACCTTGGTTGCCATTTTATCACAGTTATGTAGTTATGTTATGTAGACCACAAGAAGTGTCTTACATTTAGAAGAAAAAAATAATAATATGACTTCTTTAATGCCCCCTATAATCCGGAACGACTAATGTATGAAAAAAGATTGAAAATAGACCATTCATCGGCAGTGCGCTTTATAATACGGTGCATTGTATGTCCGGAAAATACGGTACATAGTTGGGTAAACAGAACAGTAAAAACTGATTGAATAATGATATAAATGTGTACAAGTATACTGAGAAAGCTTTCTTTTTGTCCACGTCTTTGATTAAACAAACTATCACCCGCCTGTTCAGCGACAATTCTAAGCACCGTTTTCACCATGTGCACCATTAACGCCTTTGTTATTTCTTCCACCTTCTACTAACAGCACTGTGCATCTGAACCGTTCTCTTCCTCACTACATAATCATCATCATCATCATCATCACCATCAAGTGAGATGAGGTTGGCGAGTGCAAGGTCACAATACTCTTCTGTGCTTGTTGATGGCATTTTGGTATGCAGGGTTTGTAATGGAACACAGCCCATGCACTCCCCACGTCTATTATAACCAATCCTTGAAAAAAAAAATCCTACATTGTTACTCTGATATGGCTTTTGTGCATGTCCGCACATGAACAGTAAATACATGATCATAAATCAAGCTATGGACATACACTCTATGGTCTAACCAAACAGGGTAGGAGCCTATAAGCAGTTAGAGGTACAAAACCCAAAACTAGTGAAGTTGGCGCGTTGTGTAATTCGTAAATAAAAACAGAATACAATGATTTGCAAATCCTTTTCAACTTATATTCAATTGAATAGACTGCAATGACAAGATATTTCATGTTGGAACTGAGAAACTTAATTTATTTTTGCAAATAATCATTAACTTAGAATTTAATGGCAGCAACACATTGTAAAAAAAGATGGCAAAGGGGCCTTTTTACCACTGTGTTACATCGCCTTGTAACAACACTGTTGTAACACGTGGCTTGGCATTGTCTTGCTGAAATAAGCAGGGGCGTCCATGATAACGTTGCTTAGATGGCAACATATGTTGCTCCAAAACCTGTATGTACCTTTCAGCATTAATGGTGCCTTCACAGATGTGTAAGTTACTCATGCCTTGGGCACTAATACACCCCCATACCATCACACATGCTGGCTTTTCAACTTTGCGCCTATAACAATCCGGATGGTTCTTTTCCTCTTTGTTCCAGAAGACACAACGTCCACAGTTTCCAAAAACAATTTAAAATGTGGACTCGTCAGACCACAGAACACTTTTCCACTTTGCATCAGTCCATCTTAGATGAGCTCGGGCCCAGCGAAACCGGCGGCGTTTCTGGGTGTTGTTGATAAATGACTTTCACTCTGCATAGTAGCGTTTTAACTTGAACTTACAGATGTAGCGACAAACTGTAGTTACTGACAGTGGTTTTGTAAAGTGTTCCTGAGCCCATGTGCTGATATCCTTTACACACTGATGTCGCGTTTTGATGCAGTACTGCCTGAGGGATCAAAGGTCTGTAATATCATCGCTTACGTGCAGTGATTTCTCCAGATTCTCTGAACCTTTTGATGTTATTACGAACCGTAGATGGTGAAATCCCTAAATTCCTTGCAATAACTTGTTAAGAAATGTTTTCTTAAACTGTTCGACAATTTGCTCACGCATTTGTTCACAAAGTGGTGACCCTCGCCCCATCCTTGTTTGTGAATAACTGAGCATTTCATGGAAGCTGCTTTTATACCCAATTATGGCACACATCCAATTAGCTTGTTTACCTGTGGGATGTTCCAAATAAGTGTTTGATGAGCATTCCTCAACTTTCTCAGTCTTTCAAATTACTAATGAGGTAATATTTGCAAACAAAAATTTTCCAGTTCGAACGTTAAGTATCTTATCTTTGCAGTCTATTCAATTGAATATAGGTTGAAAATAATTTGCAAATCAATGTATTCTGTTTTTATTTACGATTTACACAACGTGCCAACTTCATTGGTATTGGGTTTGTAGTTATAGATAGCTATTTGAATTAAGGGTGGGAAAAATATTGATATGGCAATACATTGCAGTATTTTTACTAACTACTAATAATAACAATGTTAAATACCATGAATTGATTAACGTGGACCCCGCCTTAAACAGGTTGAAAAAATTATTCAGGTGTTACCATTTTGTGGTCAATTGTACAGAATATGTACTGTACTGTGCAATCTACTATTAAAAGTTTCAATCAATCAATTAATCAAAAACATGTCTTAATATCAATCAATCAATCAAAGTTTATTTGTAAAACCCTTAATCACAAGAGCCTCAAAGGGCTTCACAGACCACAATGAAGATTGGTCTAAAACCACATCTGGGCAAGGAAAAACTCCAAATGCTCCAAATGGGAAAAAATAAACCTTGGAAAGGGGCCGCTGATGTGGGAATCCCCCTCCTGGGTCCAATGGATGCCATGTGGGTACTGTAATTGAACTTTTACATTCATTATAATGTGAGAGTCCAGCCCATCGGAAAGCTAGCACAGGGCCGTAGGAAGTTTACTTCCATGTCATAGAGAGGTGGACCACCCCAGGTCACGACTTGCAGAGATCATCCGGGCCCACCTAGTCACCTCTCCAAACAGCGGTCTATTTTAAGGCCTAAGTTTATAGATGAGTTTTAAAGTACCAGAAAGGAAAAACAAGTTGCCTCTATATTGAAGCTAGTATCATATATATATATATATATATATATATATATATATATATATATATATATATATATATATATATATATATATATATATATATATATATATATATATATATATATATATATATATATATATATATATCTGATGTATGACACGGACATACTTAATTAGTTTGCAAATAAGTACATATAATCAAAATAGTATCAATCTCACAAATACTCCTGGGCCATTTTGAGAGATAATGAGCAAGCCAGTCAAGCTATTCGTGACGTACAGGTGGGAACAACAGATCATTTCCCCACCAATGACAATGCAAATCATGTAGACTTTGTGAGAGCCAACCACGATGACTTTGGGAAAAATTATGATCCAGAACCTTATAAATTCGTGCCTGAATATAAGGAGGATGGGCTAAACGTTTTAGAAGCTGCGTGATAAACAGATTCAGCTTTAGTGAAATATCATAGCATCATGTTTAGACTTAGACTTCCTTTATTGTCCTTTAAACTTGAACTTTACAGTACAGATAAGAACAAAATTGTGTTGCATTAGCTCATTGTAGTGCAGGATAAAAGAGCAATAAGGTGCATATATAAATAGGTTTACTGTACAGATAAATATATTGCACTTTTGCATATGCATCCACGTTTACGGATGTATGTTATATTGTCTTTATAATCCAGCGAGTTAATCTGTTTATTGGGGAAATTGAGGGGATTATTATGATGCATTCAAGAGTCGTATTGCCTTAGGGAAGAAGCTGTTACAGAACCTGGAGGTTCTGCTACGGAGGTTGCGGAACCTCTTTCCAGAGTCCAGCAGTGAAAACAGTCTTTGGTGGGGTTGGGAGGAGTCTCTATTAGCAGTATTGCTAGTTGTTAAACAGGAAATATAAACTTTGAACATAATAAAACAATAGCTTACTGGACAATATCTGCTCTCACTGCGCTGACGACTGATAGGATGTCCATATATTCATGTTTCGCTGAAGAATTAATCATAATCCACACAAAGGGTTAAAAGGAAAAGTTGCTGTCTGCAGACATCGTCTTGGGTTGTCGTGTCTTTGTCTCCATCTCCGGGAATAAATTGAATGTCACAGAAGAACAACTTCCAGATTCATGGCTAAATCATCCTATTATCCAGATGAGAGGCATGATTTATAATCTAGATTAATTTTGACGCGGCAGCAGCAGGACATGAACCGGCTCACAGTACAGCAGTATACAGTAAGCTATAGTTAGCTCTTTGTTATTATGCGCCGCTAAAAATACTCTGTCTGTGTTAGAGCTTGTAATAACAATATCGCAAATATTTGGTTAAAATGCAGGCCACAATATGTAAAAAGTGTATTGTTGGCGGGTTGTTTGATGGTTATTTAGAGGGTTTTGTGGGCGGAATAGAGAGTCCATATTAACTTCATTGTTTGCAGACTTTTGATTTATTTAGACTTAGAATGCATTAAAAAAAACATTGTGAATGTAAACAGCACATTTCTTTCAATTGTTTACATATTTCCAGTATGACTGCTCTGTTAATATGGTCAGAGTGCAGAAGTGTTCCTATCGTGACGTCATCCGACCCGAAAGATATTCTGAGCGGAATATTCAAAATTGAAAGTGTAGCATCTTGTGATGTTTAGATGGTATTTTCACATACTTTGCGGATTGGAAACACAATTGGATAGGGTTTAATGGATACAAGGAAACACAATTAAGCATATAAAGTCAACTTGTTTTTCCATTTTATTAGTACTTTAAGATGGGACCTACATTTTTCTACTGAGGTAGCATTCCTAACTAGTGCAGGTAGGGCATCCCAGAGTGCTATAGCGCAAATAGAAAATGCTTAGAGCCTGTTGACTTTTTGGGGGCTCTGGGAAACACCGATCAAGCTGACGTTCTTGGAACAGAGATTTCTGGACGGAACATTATTATCGGCGGTCACTCGAACGAGTATGACGATCCTCCTGGTAGGGGTGTATCCCTATATGGATGATGCCTGTGCGTGACTTTTAGGTGGGGAGACTGGTGCACAGACAGTCACCACACGATCCTTGACAGAATCGGGTCAGGGTCCAGTGGCATGGAGTCCAAGACGACTGGGGACCCTTTTCTGCTGCAGCCTTCTTCCGACATAGCAGCCGTTGTGGTAGTTCTTAAATCTACCATCTTCCGCCTGCTCCGCCGTTGAGGTCTTCACCGTATCCCTGGCTAAGGGGCAGTCAGGTACTAGGCCTTTGCCAATGGCCACCTCGGGTAACAGTAGTAAAGGGGTTAACCTCCTAGTGCCCCAAGACCCCATAGAGGAGCCTCCAATGCCGGATGCACTTTAACGTCATGCCCAGGACACGGACGGAACATATGGCACAATACAATCAGCAAGATGGTGCTAGACCGTTTTGTATTTTGTACATAAGCAATTAAACCTTAAAATCACATCTAATGTGCAATGGGAGCTAGTGCAGGTGGGCAAGTATCAATCAATCAATCAATCAATGTTTATTTATATAGCCCTAAATCACAAGTGTCTCAAAGGGCTGCACAAGCCACAACGAGTATAGGCATACTTTTGATTGAACTTTCTTAGTCTAAAGTAAAGCAGCTGCATTTTGTACCAAATGTAATCTTTGTAATGCTAGACAAGAGGAGACACGAAAATAATATGTAACACGTATCAAGAAGAGACGTAACCATAGGCATATATAATGATCTCAGCGGCACTGGTGGACAAAACAGGACAGATTTAACAAGATGAAAGAGGGCTGTTTTCGTAACACTCTTGGGTTGGGACGAAAATAATGCCGATATTTTTCACCGAGTCGCTTTGTACGATTGTTTAAGGCTCAAGTTGAATACCCCTCCCTTCCCTCTTGTTTTTGCCCTCCGTCCCTGGTTTGCGCCTTCAATCACAGGGCGTTTGAATTATCCGTCATGTAGAGGTGAAGGGCAACGTATCTTCCTCGAAGCGAACTGAGCTTGCCAGTGAACTGTATTTCCGAACATGTTGTCCTCGACAGAAGGATGGCACGGCAGTGCGTCTGTATCAAAAGAGACGTCGGAGACGCTTTACTGAACCAAAAGTTGCTTTATTACAAGCGAGCATCATTATTCAGAGCTGTAGCGCCTGGAAGAGTAAGTCAAAATTATATGTTTCTCCTAACTTGGAGAAGCCGAAACATTAGTTTTATATTCCTCCTTCCTGTCTCTGTGTGTGTGTGCTAAGTCAGGAGAGCACATCCTGACCATACAAGGAGATGTTCGTGTGTAAGTGTCTGGAAAACAACTGCTTTAAGTCATAACTTAAATGTTGGCGTTGAGCTAGACAAGGTTACGGCTATCACTTTTGTATTCCAAAGTCCCAATTAGAGCTTCTTTTCCTACGAGAAGTGATCCAATCCACCTGTGAATATCAAACTAAGTGGCCTTATCTTATAATGTGCTCAAACTGAAATACCACTATTTAATTAAACTTGGTGGTTCGCCTTTTCCAAGTTGGATGTAAATCTTCACCATAAGCAAAACATGATGTATGAGTTCATTCATTCACTTCACCAGAAACCCAGAGACGCGTACACGTGTAAGTAAAACGTTAATTAATGATTTTCTTAGCAATGTCACTCTTGGATTTAGTCAGACTTCAAAACATTTGGTACTGCACATAAATATTGGCTTCAGATGAAAATACACAATGAAACATACTTTACATACTTGCATATTTGTTGTCGAACATCGCGTGTGACGGCATCTTGAAAGTAAACAAACATTGTTTTCATCTGCCTGACGTCACTGCTGGTGAACGGCGAGGGTTGATGAATTTGCGAGACTCGAGCGATGCCCGTATGCATAGGGGCATACTTGCAATTATTCGCCATGGCACTCGATTGCAAGAGCCAAGCGAAAGGGTCAAGTAGAAGAGAGGAGGGGTAGGATGGATAATTATTTTCACATTTCAAAGTGGTAGAATTAGGGATAGGGAGACTAAGGGTTAGGGTTAAGGTTAGGGTTGACCCTAACCCTTAGTCTCCCTATCCCTAACCCTACCACTGTAACCCTTAACCCTACCACTTTGAAAGTGGTTAACCCTTAGTCTCGCAGGACCCATAATCAACATTTCCTTAGCGTTACGGTGCAAAAAGTTGCTGGACATCCATTGTTTGATTTCATTAGGACACACTTCCAGATGACTACGATGTTGCATGTCGTTCAGCTTTAAGGGCATGTAAAATTGGGTGTCATCAGCATACAGTGAAAGCGAACACCTAATTTGCATATGTCACCTACCGTCAGCATATGGATACTGAAGAGTGCAGGGCCAAGAACCGAACCGGTGGAACTCAGCACGTTACCTTAACATACACCAAGATCACATTGCTATGGGAAACATTGTGCATCCTTTCGTTGATATAGGAGTTAAACCAAGAAAAGGCTAAGTCTGAAATACCGACACATGATTCGATGCCTTCTAATAGATTGTTATGATGGACGGTATCAAAAGCAGCGCTGAGATCAAGTAGCAGCAACATGGATGACGCATCAGCATCCATAGTTAGCAACAAACCATTAGTCACTTTTGCAAGGGCAGTCTCAGTAGAGTGATTTGCCCTGAAACCAGACTAAAAGTGTTCACAAAGATTGTTAGATGCTAAGTTATAAATTAGCTGTTGTGCAAACGGAAGATGTGACACCGGCTGTTAGTTTAGCAGGAGATCAGAATAGAGTTTAGGTCTTTTGAGCAGAGGATGAATAACTGCTGTTTTAAATGCTAGGGGAACAGTACCAGAGGAAAGTGATAAGTTAATAATTTTTAGAACTGATGGTCATACTTGCCAACCTTGAGACCTCCGATACCGGGAGGTGGGGTTTGGGGGATGGGGGTGTGTGGGCGTGGTTGGGGGCGGGGGCGTGGTGGTGGGCGTGGTTAAGGGCGTGGTTAATAGGGCAGTATATTTACAGCTAGAATTCACCAACTCAAGTATTTCATATATATAAATATATATATACACTACCGTTCAAAAGTTTGGGGTCACCCAAACAATTTTGTTGAATAGCCTTCATTTCTAAGAACAAGAATAGACTGTCGAGTTTCAGATGAAAGTTCTCTTTTTCTGGCCATATTGAGCGTTTAATTGACCCCACAAATGTGATGCTCCAGGAACTCAATCTGCTCAAAGGAAGGTCAGTTTTGTAGCTTCTGTAACGAGCTTAACTGTTTTCAGATGTGTGAACATGATTGCACAAGGGTTTTCTAATCATCAATTAGCCTTCTGAGCCAATGAGCAAACACATTGTACCATTAGAACACTGGAGTGATAGTTGCTGGAAATGGGCCTCTATACACCTATGTAGATATTGCACCAAAAACCAGACATTTGCAGCTAGAATAGTCATTTACCACATTGACAATGTATGGAGTGTATTTCTTTAAAGTTAAGACTAGTTTAAAGTTATCTTCATTGAAAAGTACAGTGCTTTTCCTTCAAAAATAAGGACATTTCAATGTGACCCCAAACTTTTGAACGGTAGTGTATATATGTATATATATATATATATATATATATATATATATATATATATATATATATATATATACATATATGTATATATATATATATATATATATATATATATATATATATATATATATACATATATGTATATATATATATATATATATATATATATATATATATATATATATATATATATATATATATATATATATATATATATATATATATGAAATACTTGACTTTCAGTGAATTCTAGCTATATATATATATATATATATATATATATATATATATATATATATATATATATATATATATATATATATATATATATATATATATATATATATATATATATATATATATATATATATATATATATATATAAAATACATACTTGAATTTCAGTGTTCCGGAGGCTATCCATTAGTTGGCAGTATTGTCCTGTTTAACTTCTCCGTTCATGAATGAGTATATCATTTCGGCCGCCGTGTTCAATGGAGAAGTCTGTTCTACAAAATGTACAGGCAACATACATACCCCTTCCCCTTCGAACTGTCCTGGGTGAACTAAAATTCTTGTTTCCATTCGTTTTGGAACTTGCAAGCGTATTTCTTCATCTTGCTCGTCGACGGCGTCGCCATGTCCGTAACTTCCTCGTTCTTCTGCTTCGTCTCCTTGTTGTGTGCGCAGTTGTGCACTCTACTCTCTAAAAGCCGTAGATGTTATGACGTCATTGCGCAGGCAAGCTGTTTATATTGTGGGAAAGCGGACGTGAGAACAGGCTGTCCCCACTCAGATCCGCATTGAGCTGGAGGGGGCGTGGCCTCCAGCTCCGGCTGAATACCGGGAGTTTGTCGGGAGAAAATTTCTGCCGGGAGGTTATCGGGAGAGGCGCTGAATACCGGGAGTCTCCCGGTAAAACCGGGAGGGTTGGCAAGTATGCTGATGGTCCTAATTTTACAAACTGCTTCTGAATAAATTTCCCAGGAAGTGGTTTCGAAGACATAATGTTTGTTTTGTCTGATTAACGAGTCGCAAGAGTTCCTCTAATGTTACTTCTATCATTTTGGTGAGCATTTGCCGTAATGCATACATTCGTATCTGTGTTTATAGAACATAGTTGGACCTGGGACATAGTGTCTTAAGTCTCCTATTGATATCGATTTGTTGTCTTTCTTTTTTTTTTAAAGTTATGTTTTGGGTTGATTGTGAGCCAAAGACAAGGACTTCATGAATGCTTTTTGTGACCACCAAGTATGTTGGTCACAAAAAACATTCATGAAGTTTGGTTCTTTTGTGAATTTATTATGGGTCTACTGAAAATGTGACCAAATGTGCTGGGTCAAAAGTATACATACAGCAATGTTAATATTTGGTTACATGTTCCTTGGCAAGTTTCCCCGCAATAAGGCGCTTTTGGTAGCCATCCACAAGCTTCTGGTTGAATTTGTGACCACTCTTCTTGACAAAATTGGTGCAGTTCAGCTAAATTTGTTGGTTTTCTGACATGGACTTGTTTCTTCAGCATTGTCCACACGTTTAAGTCAGGACTCTGGGAAGGCCATTCTAAAACCTTCATTCTAGCCTGATTTAGCCATTCCTTTACCACTTTTGACGTGTGTTTGGGGTCATCTTGAAACACGCTAATGGTCAGGGACAGATCTGAAGTCAACTTGTCAAAGACTTTCAGGTGTTATTTTCCATGTTGACACAATGGATGAGGACATGCTGATTTTAGTGGTCCAAATTCAAAGAATCATGTGACGGCTTAGCCTGGACAGCTATTTTGGAGGCCTGTGTCAACTACAACCTGACATAATGGGCGGGAGAGGCAGGTAAATAGTACCGAGGTAAAGTTAGTGCGGATGCAGTGCAATAGGTTAAGGGTCCGTCTATAAATTACTTGTCAGTGGCTCATAAATAAAATTTCAAACGTCAATAGTTTTTGGCTCATGTGACCGAGAACGCCCAAACCACTTTCATACCGTTCCTCCCTCATTACTCTCAGCTCATGCATTTATTTGTAAACCTTTCAACAAATCAATCAATCAATCAATGTTTATTTATATAGCCCTAAATCACAAGTGTCTCAAAGGGCTGTACAAGCCACAACGACATCCTCGGTACAGAGTCCACATACGGGCAAGGAAAAACTCACCCCAGTGGGACGTCGGTGAATGACTATGAGAAACCTTGGAGAGGACCGCATATGTGGGTAACCCCCCCCCCCTAGGGGAGACCGAAAGCAACGGATGTCGAGTGGGTCTGACATAACATTGTGAAAGTCCAGTCCACAGTGGATCCAACACATCAGCGGGAGTCCAGTCCACAGCGGGGCCAACAGGAAACCATCCCGAGCGGAGACGGGTCAGCAGCGCAGAGATGTCCCCAACCGATGCACAGGCTAGTGGTCCACCCGGGGTCCCGACTCTGGACAGCAAGCACTTCATCCATGGCCACCGGACCTATGCAACTCCCCCTCGCAAGGGACAGGGGAGAAGAGGAGAGAAGAAAAGAAACGGCAGATCAACTGGTCTAAAAAGGGGGGGTCTATTTAAAGGCTAGATTATACAAATGAGTTTTAAGATGGGACTTAAATGCTTCTACTGAGGTAGCATCTCTAACTGTTACCGGGAGGGCATTCCAGAGTACTGGAGCCCGAATAGAAAATGTGTTAATTTTTTAAATTTTATTTTAGGCAAGTTCATTTAACTTGTCAATAGCTTTTTAGTCATTCTATTTAGGACAGTGGTTCTTAACCTTGTTGGAGGTACCGAACCCCACCAGTTTCATATGCGCATTCACCGAACCCTTCTTTAGTGAAAAATACAATGTTTTTTTTTTTTCAAATTCAAGACAAAGTTATATGTTTTTGGTAACACTTCAGTATGGGGAACATATTCTAAGTAACAAAGACTTAATTTAGAGTTATTTGGTTAGAGTTAGGGTTAGAGGGTTAGGGTCAGGGTTAGAGGGTTAGGCTTATAATAAGGCCATGCCGGATAAGGCATTAATAAGTACTTAATAATGACTAGTTAAGAGCCAATATGTTACTAATTTACACGTTAATAAGCAACTAATTAATGGTGAATATGTTCCCATACTAAAGTGTTACCATGTTTTTTTTTACTGGTGCACAAAATGAACGGTGCATGAACACCACCTTGTTCAAACAACAAAACCAACACAGTGCATAAACACCTGCAAATCAGTCTGACTTCTGCTGTTGCCATATCCGTAATACGCCAATAGGGAGAAGTTTTCATTTACACGATGAGTCCTGAGCCCGACTCACCGAACCCCTAGGGTTCGATCGAACCCAGGTTAAGAACCACTGATTTAGAACCTCAAAACTGTTCGTCATTACTATACTCGACTCACACATTGTTTTTTCCAATTTTTCTTTTTTTTAAACATTTTTGAACATTTTTAGCCAAATTTCAATTGAAGTTGAATGACAAATGTGTGTGGTAACTTGCCAGGGATGTTGTTTTAGCCTTTTGTTGCTTTCTACAAATACGGTCATGTTTTGTTGTGTGTATTCATGTGTTATCTTAATTAGATTACCTTAGTTCTGTTTTCAGCATCCTTGGGTTTGTGTGCTTTTGGATACCGTGGGTGCTGATTAGTTTCACCTGCCTCTGATTAGTGTTCGGTACGCTCACCTGCTCCTGGGCACTAATCAGAGAGCTACTTATTTTTGTTTTTCACCACACTCAGTCCGGCTGTCTTGTTTGATTCCTGACCTAAACTTTGTTTGCCTTTTGGGTTTTATGCTAAGCTTTGCCTTTAGCTTTTCCATAGCTTCCAGTCTATTTTTGTTTGTATCCTGACCAATTTATGAAAATAAATCATCTTCTTTCCTGCACCTTGCCAGGCCGTTTTCCGTCTGCATCCTGGGAAAACGACTACACGCAGTAAAATGCGACCACGGTGTGACAAATACAAAAATAAAATACTTGTGTTGCAAGGTTTTGTCTTTTTGAGGAGTCAAATCAAGTCAGTGTCGTCGGACGCCACAAGGACACTCTCACGGAATTTGACGTGCACCTCCCAAAAATTTTAGCTTAGCGTTAGCGCAGACGTGGACTGCAGAACTGTGATTGGTCAGTGTTTTCACAGACGGGTCCCTGAGCACAAGAAATGTACTAATTATTGTGTGAGCGAAAGCAGCAATAATTGAACATTTTAATGCAAACTGTTGGCTATGTACCTAAAATGTTGGTACACTATTTAAAAAAACGGATTTGGTTATTTGTAGCTTGCTGTGTTATATTCGATAATGTTTGATTTGCACAAAATAATTGCACAGAAAAAAAAAAGTTTTTTTTAACAGTTTTGTTTATTTACAATTACATAGCTCCCGGACGTCTCAATAGGTTGAATGGGTCTTTTTACATACCTTTCTTTCAATACAACGTTGTTTGTTACTTCTATAATTATCGTGAGTTAATTTTAAGTGCTCAGGCACTGACAAGCCCCGAGCTTGTTATTTACGGAAAAGGGCACAGAACACTACGTGCTTAATTACAGCACACACAAATAATAGCAGGGTCCGAAACAAGTTGGGTAAAACACACGCGAGGACTACTGCTTCTATAAAGAAAAACAATGCACTGCATCTATGTTCACAATTAACATCTAGTAAATATGCGCCGACACGGTCCTAATCAACAGCAATGCATCCTGGGAAATCAGAAGCACTCCAGCGACTTAGGAGACAGGGAGCACTTACGGGTTCCCATCAGCACTAGAGTTGTTGTGTACTGTTGCCCAGGGGCATCAAACTCAATCGCAGAGAGGGCCAACATTAAAATGACACTTTATATCACATTTTTCAAATATTTTTTTTAAATGTATATAATTTATATATAATGTGCACACAAAACCAGCAGAGGTTTTTAACTTCATTTAGGATGTTGTTAGAGCGATTTCCAGCAAAATCCCAAAGACTTAGAGCATGTATCTAAAAAGCTAACGTTTCCCAGCATGTTGTTAGAATAATTATGTATATTTTATCACACTAACTTTAGTTGCTTTAGTTATTAGCTATTTTGCTCAAGTTAGACTTGTATAATCTATGCAAGGACAAAACTTCTTGTCTGAGGGGTGGCCTCAGCCACAGAGGGCGAGACTGTGACTAAGTGTGCAGCTCCATGCGTTCTCCTCATGAGCTAAATTTAGCTCTGTCTCTGCATGATTCCTTGCTTCTTGTCTGATTAATAGATGTCATCAGTGTTTGAACCTGACACATGCTTTGTTGTCGTTACAATTGTCACTTTTGACGGTGTTATCATGCATCCTCAGTGAGTTATTTTGTACAGACAGGGTTTAATGTCATGATCCGCTGCCCAGATCATGTTTGTTTAGCTTTTGACTCCCTCAGTTTCTGTTTTGAGCAGCCCCTGGGTTTGTATTTTAGTTGCCATAACTGCAGATTGTTTTCACCTGCCTCTGATTAGTGTTTGGGACGCTCACCTGCTCCTGGGCACTAATCAGAGAGCTACTTATTCCCTGCTTTTCGCCACACTCAGTCTGGCTGTCTTATTTGCTTCCACGCAACAGTTACAACATCTACCGTATTTTTCGGAGTATAAGTCGCTCCGGAGTATAAGTCGCACCGGCCGAAAATGTATAATAAAGAAGGAAAAAAACATATATAAGTCGCATTTTTTGGGGAAATGTATTTGATAAAAGCCAACACCAAGAATAGACATTTGAAAGGCAATTAAAAATAAATAAAGAATAGTGAACAACAGGCTGAATAAGTGTACGTTATATGAGGCATAAATAACCAACTGAGAACGTGCCTGGTATGTTAACGTAACATATTATGGTAAGAGTCATTCAAATAACTATAACATATAGAACATGCTATACATTTACCAAACAATCTGTCACTCCTAATTCCTAAATCCCATGAAATCGTATACGTCTAGTCTCTTACGTAAATGAGCTAAATAATATTATTTGATATTTTACAGTAATGTGTTAATAATTTCACACATAAGTCGCTCCTGAGTATAAGTCGCACCCCCAGGCAAACTATGAAAAAAACTGTGAGTTATAGTCCGATAAATACGGTAGTTATTTGATTCCGGAGCTAAGCTTCGCCATTTGTTTGCCTGGTTACAGGCTAAGCTTTCCTTGTTAGCTCTTCCGTTAGCTTCCCGTGCTATAGGCACGCTTGTTTTGTTTATGTTTGTATTTTTTTTGAATGATTTATGGACAATAAATAATTTTCTCACCTGCACCTTGCCTCCGGAGTTCCGTCTGCATCCTGGGAGAATGATCCACGCGGTAAAATGCGACCCCGTTGTGACAGTTTAATAGTTAATGTATAGTAGTTTTTATTCACTTGCTACTTTTGGTGGTAGCTTGACACTTTTAGTTAGATGGTTTACTGCACAGCATCATATTGATACCCCAATTAACACATAAGATGTTTATTGGATGATAATGCTGAGTTCTTATCTGGTGAAATTCTTAATACGGGCTTTTTGCATTACTATGGACTCGCTGACTGGGAGTTTGATACCAGCGCTTCAGTCTAAATTTGGTTCATGATTTGTTTTTTGTTCTTTAAGTCCCCTCACAGTGTAGCATTAATTAATGGTCTGATTTTACATTTTGTGTTTTGTTGTAATTTGGATAGACTGTGAGTTTAGTTAGTGTCTTGTGTAGTCACGGCCACATATTGTGAATTACACCCGTACATCCTAATTACCGTATTTTCCGGACCATAGGGCACACCGGATTATAAGGCGCACTGCTGATGAATGGTCTATTTTTCAATATTTTCTCATACAAAAGGCGCACCGGATTATAAGGCGCATCAAAGGAGTCATATTATTATTATTTGCTTCTAAATGAAAAACACTTCTTTGTGGTCTACATAACATGTAATGGTCATTGGTCAAAATTTTGCATAGATTATGTTTTACAGATCATCTTCAGTCGATTCAGGATTCGCCATTTTGTGGGCGGTCTTGTGGGCTCACCTTCGACAGCGTCTTCTCCCCGTCATCTTTATTCTAGCGGTGTAGCGTGCAAGGACGGGGGTGGAAAAAGTCACAAAAGATGGAGGTAACTGTTTTAATGACCTTCAGACTTTACCTAAATCAATAATGGAGCAGCATCTCCTCATCCGTGGCTCACTAGTGCAACAACAACGCCGGAAATGTGTCCCGTGAAAAACCGTCCGACCGGAACTCTCTAATAACTATAGTTCCTTGGGTGAATAATATGAACTCACCACACCGGTATGTTTTAGCGATTTCATGGCAAGTTTACTGACAGATATAAGTAAGAACTTTACACCACTTTATATTATAAATGGCAACAGCGGAGGATGAATGTCCCATAACAAGAAGATAGAGAAAAATAAGAAGCTTATCGACTACGGCATCGGATGCGCGCAAATTTTCAGGACTTATGCAGATCCCAAATACAGATCAGCAGGTACCAGAAGGTAAGAAAAGTTGCTTTTGCATAATATTGTGAAAGAAAACGCCAGATAATGTCTTACCTAATACACACACCTTAATAATACCCGTATGTTGAAGCACATATAATCCATCAAGCGGTGCGGCTTCATAGCTTACCAAAGTCATACTAAAACATTTTGATAGATTTTTGAGCGCCATGTGTAATGTTCTATATTTTCAATGGAACATATAACATGTTGGTGTTGTTACTTTGAGTCATATTGCAGTCTACATGTATCTCTTATTTTTGACTGCCATCTACTGGTCACACTTATCATTTCACCATGTGCCAAATAAAATAGCTTTGAGGTCGGTAACCTTTGGATTGATTGACTGATTGAAACTTGTATTAGTAGATTGCACAGTACAGTACATATTCCGTACAATTGACCTCTAAATGGTAACACCCGAATAAGTTTTTCAACTTGTTTAAGTTAAAGTTAAGTTAAAGTTAAAGTACCAATGATTGTCACACACACACTAGGTGTGGTGAAATTTGTCCTCTGCATTTGACCCATCCCCTTGATCACCCCCTGGGAAGTGAGGGAAGCAGTGGGCAGCAGCGTAGCCGTGCCCGGGAATCATTTTTGGTGATTTAACCCCCAATTCCAACCCTTGATGCTGAGTGCCAAGCAGGGAGGTAATGGGTCCCATTTTTATAGTCTTTGGTATGACCCGGCCGTCGGGGTCCACTTAAATTGATTCATGATACAGATACAGTATATACTATCATCATAATACAGTCATCACACAAGATAAACATCAGAGTATATACATTGAATTATTTACATTATTTACAATCCGGGGTGTGGAGTGGGGGGGGTTAGGTTTGGTTGATATCAACACTTCAGTCATCAACAATTGCATCATCAGAGAAATGGACATTGGAACAGTGTAGGACTGACTTGGTAGGATATGCACAACCAGTAGTGGACAAAGAGATAGAGATCAGAGAGCATAAGAATAAGAACAAGTATCTACATTTGATTATTTACATTTGATTATTTACAATCCGGGGAGGTAGGATGTGAAAGGAAGTTTGTTAGTTTACGGTTGAAGTTGCCTGGAGGTGTTCTTTTAGTGCAGTTTTGAAGGAGGATAGAGATGCACTTTCTTTT
>NC_084734.1:80554010-80566510 GCF_033978785.1 Entelurus aequoreus | reverse complement strand
ATCATTTTCCCTCACCCGGTACATTCACTCACTCACTCACTCACTCATTCAGTCGTCTTCTGGGCCGTCTGCTGCTTGAGAAGAAGTAAGGAATTTTCATCAGGCCCTGTCAGCCGCTATAGTGGTGGCAGTCTTAAGGGATAATCGCTTACACTGAGCTCTTGATATATGGTTCTTCTCCAGGTTTCTCTTGGTCGGCTTCGGTTTCTCTTCCCTTGAGGTGTCTAATAACGGAACCTTCCCTGGAGAGAAGACGATGGCATGTGGCACACCTATCCAAGCCATCTCCAATGTCGACTTTGAATGGTCTCTAATTAAAGTTGTGGTTGTTCTTTCGCAGAGTTTTTCATTTAAAATGGTGTTTGGCCAGAATATCTAATGGGTGAAGTGGTTTGAGTTGAGTTGAGTTGAGTTTGTCTTTATTTTGAACATTCATGCATATAACATGATATATCACAATTTCCAGTTTCTCTATTCAACATGTTCGAAAAGGAGTAGGAAGAAGCAGAGCTTTTTTAATCCTACGCCTTTTCCTTTACATAGCAGTTTCTAAAACTTTTGTTCTCTTCCTATTCTCAATGTATTCACATAAGTAATAAAATTAAAACTAGATTAATAATAATTAGTGAAGTAAGTTAGATTTCATATGGTGAGATAAATAAGATTATCTAGAAAATGAATGGATAGATTAAATAAATTCAGAATGTTTATCATGGTTCTTCTTTGTACTTTGTAAACACAAAATTTGAAGAGTTTCTTGAAGTGGATCATATTAGTACATTGTTTGATTTATTTGCTTAATCCATTCCATAATTTAATCCCACATACTGATATACTGAAGGTTTTAAGTGTTGTACGTGCGTACAAATGTTTTAAATTACATGTTTCTCTAAGATTATATTTTCCAACTCTCTGAGCCATATTGAAGGACGTTCAGGACATTTCACTTGAAGCTCTTGATCTTTATGTGGATGCTAAATCCATTTTATCTCTAGATAGATTTAAGGATAGACAAGGTTTGATTTGCTTTGCTGATTCTTGTATTGACCTCAATATCGCAGTCGCCATTTGCGGTCATCTCGCTGCCCAGATAGACAACATCCTGTACGACCTTTATTGGATTTCAATTTGCAATGATAAGGTTGGTGGTTGCAGTGTTATTCTTCTGGACCCTTGTCTTTTTTTCATTGACTGTTAGGTCGATGGTACTGGCTGTCTGTCTTTTGTTGTGCATCTTGGTACCAGTGTGAAAGTCATGCTGATATCATCTGCATAATCCAAATCTTCCAAGACTGAGGTGAGAGTCCATTGGATGCCTCTGCACTTTCATTTAGAGTTGCATCGCATCACCCAGTCCATTGCCAAGGAGATCAGTATTTAAAGTACAATTGGCCTTAAAATCAATTTAATCACAGAAGCCTTTTCCCCTCTGTATCGTATTCTATTCCTGCCTCACAAATGCATCAGTTCTGGTGGATCCATGTTTTGCTTGACTGACAAACAAGGATTTATGTATGTGCAAGCTGCAGAAGCAATGGTCATGCTGCCAATGGTGTCACACTTCCAGTGATCTATGGTCTGTCTATGTGAGCATGTAACAATGTGTCAGATCAGGCGGGGGGGATAAAAGCCACTGTGAATGCAAACAATACAAGTTTCCTAAAATCCTTGACACGACATCTCTAGTGAGAAAGCAAAGCATTCATCGCAATGAAAAGGCCTCAAGGATACAAACAATATGTTGTGTGAGACACGCTAAATGATATTTTTACTCCGTTACAAGGAAATTCGATTTAGCTCCAACGCTTCAAGCCAGGGAACCACCGATTTGAAAGAGAAGGAAATACATTCCATTCAAAGTAAGACAGAAAGGGGATTTACATATTCCACCCTCCTTGGTGCATGACATAATTAAAAGATTAAAGGAATCTGGAGGAATTCCAGTGCATGAAGGGCAGGATAATTATCTCAACACGTGTGATCTATGATCCCTCAGATGGTACAGGAAGAACCACAGATTGTCATCACCATCTCGAGCTCATTTACAGTACATGCATAGTGGATAATTACTTTGCCAAAATAATTTGCTATTACAGCTTCCTCAAATCCCAGGACAGCTACTGAGAGCAAAAGGTGCACTCCTTCTTCTACTTTGGTAACATTTTCTACCACTGAACTGTACACAAAAGAAAGAAAAAATGTCAAAATATGTAGCCCTACTTTGTTGTTTGTGTTATTGTATTTTTCACAAATGCCGTACATGGTGGAGCGGGTATTCAACGCTAAAGTTTGACCCCAAAAGTCAGATTGACTTAATTTCTCACGCGGCTCAATGAACCTTATATAACCTTCACTCTAACTTCACGCAATAAGAACACAGCAAGCGAACATGATTTGCGTCTTAATTTTTATAATTACACTCCAATATGACGACGTAACCAGGCTTGTGCAAAATCCCAAATTCAATTAAGAAAGTCTCCCAAATTTAAATGCAGTACCATTATCTTAAATTGAATTCACGTAAATTAGCACCATGGCAGTTTGGACTCTATATGTACTCTATTTTCCTATGTTTTGTAACATTTCCTGTCCTGGCGTTTTAGTTTTGATAGTATTTCCTGTTTGATCTCTGTGTTTTGCAGGATTTTTTTATTTAAGTACCTTCCCCTGCCGGCACACCTGTTTGACATTGTTAATTAGTTCCAATTAGTTCCACCTTGTCCCCTCCTTCAGTGCTGGTTCATTATCTTCTGCACGCCAAAATGTTCTGTTGCTTCCTGACTTCATGCCAGACCTGTATTTTTTTCTGCCCGTTACCTAATAAAATTACTTCCTGATTGCACTTTGCCTACCTTCTCTGCATCCTGGGATCATGTCAAAAACAATTATGTGCAATTGTCAAAATATGACTGTTTTCATCAGTTCGAGCTCAAAGACTTAAGATTGTTCAGATGTAGTCTAGCGGCTGGTGCCAAAACCCAAAATATTTATACTCCAAAACCAGGGGGTGGGGGCTGGGCAAGGATGGTTTCACCATCTGCGACACCACCTGTCTCCCACGTACAACACTGTCCTTTCAACAATTCCTAAAAGACTCAGCAATTTAGCCTCCAACAAATAAGTTAAAGTTAAAGTACCAATGATTGTCACACACACACTAAGTGTGGCAAAATTATTCTCTGCATTTGACCCATCACCCTTGATCACCCACTGGGAGGTGAGGGGAGCAGTGAGCAGCAGCGGTGGCCACGCCCGGGAATCATTTTTGGTGATTCAACCCCCAATTCCAACCCTTGATGCGGAGTGTCAAGCAGGGATGTAATGGGTCTCATTGTTATAGTCTTTGGTATGACTCGGCAACCTACCGATCTCAGGGCGGACACTCTAACCACTAGGCCACTGAGTTTCACTGAGAAGCATTCTTGTCACAGAAGGTGACCAGAATGTCATTTGTGCTATTTGTTTGCAACTGAATGGAATGCTTACGTGGGGGGATTCCGACTATTGTGGACTGGTAGTAGTCGATCCACAGTGATCATTCTGCCACACAATACTTCAATGCTAATGAGGGGAAATTACACTTCAATGACTGTCATTGGCTTTTTGACAGTAGAATTGCTCATTTGCATCAAGACAGTTGTTTTTCTCACTACGATAGGGCGAAACCATCCTTGCCCAGGCACATACTCCTGGTTTTGGATTATAAACATTTGGGGGTTTGGCAACAGCCACTAGATTAGATCAGACCAATCTAAGTCTATGAGCATGAACTGATGAAGTCTACTCGGATGAGCTGCGAAACGTTTTCTAAGACAAACCAAACAGTCCAGTTGCAATCGGTTGAATGCCCTGAGATGGATTACATACTGTATATCATAGGAATATTATTACTGTGAACCTCATGTACACATTATATCTTAATGATAGCAAATTGTTTTCATTGGCCAATAAGAATAAAAACATATTGTCATGAACTGTGTAACCAGGTAATGTCTTGTTTTTTTTTCTGTTATAATCCTCCAAGGTTTAGTTTCTATTTATGTTGCCAGCGCTTCTATCCTCCTTAGTCTGTTGATTGGAGCGTTGAGCTCTCACACTGTCCTCTGTGTTTGGTAATTAGGACAAACACCTGCTGTCAATCCCAATCATGGCCTTTCATATACCCGTCTCAGCTCGCCAGTCTCCGTTCAGTTTGGCTTTCTTATTGCAGGTAGCTTGTTCGCTACGAGCGACGGGTATGTTTCTTGGTTTTGTCTACTGTAATATGCTAAGAACCACGTTTTGTGCCGAGAGCAAAACAGAATTAATGAAATGTTGGTGTAAACTTGTTATTTTCCAGAAATATTTTACATATTGTTATGAACATGTGTTACTACATTATATATAGACTTGCAGTGTGTATGCAAAACGTTGGAGGGTTTTTAAGTTGTTTTAGAGGGCTTTGGACGGTGACTCCCATTAGTCGCATCTTCCAAGCGTTTTTCAGCATCTTTAAAATTGTAAAAGAAAAAAAACGCACGTGTTCTTGTCTCTCATAATGATTGTGAATGATTGGCAAAAGTACTCCAAAAAATGCAGTTCCCCTTTAAGGAATTTCTCTAAACTGCAATCAGTTCAATTCCACTTCCTGCAATTAGTTTTCTTCTGTGTTTTCATGCATCTACTTTGCAGATCCCAGCCTGGCTGGAAAAGCTAACAAATTCAAGGTGTAGTGTTTTAAATTGAACTGTATCACTTTGTGTAAATGTCGCTATGGTAAAAGGTTAATTACAGCTACATACTAGTACCACCTGTTTTTTGTTTTTTTTCTGATTGAATCAAAAGATATGAAGTGTTAATTCACTGCTGCTAATTGAGCCATGGTCAATATTCAATGTTTTATCACTTATAGTTAAAATTGTTTATTCCACATTGCCGTGGTGGGTAGAGCAGCCGTGCATTGGGCAGGACACTTTACCCTTGCCACCAGTGCCGCTCACACTGGTGAATGAATGATGGGTGGTGGTCAGAGGGCCCATAGGCGCAAACTGGCAGCCACGCTTCCGTCAGTCTACCCCAGGGCAGCTGTGGCTACGAATGTAGCTTACCACCACCAGGCGTGAATGAATGATGGGTTCTCACTTCTTTGAGTGTCTAGAAAAGAGCTATATAAATCGAATCCATTATTATTATTATTATTATTATTATTATTATTATTATTATTATTATTATTATTATTATTATTATTAATATTATTATTATTATTATTATGGTGTGTAATAAGTCAGAGGTCTATTGCTGATTTGGTAACACCAGCAAGAATCTTGGCGAGTTGATTTTAGGATTGTGCAATGGCATTCTCTTAAGGATTAGACCAGTGGTTCTTAACCTGGGTTCGATCGAACCGTAGGGGTTCGGTGAGTCGGCCTCAGGGGTTCGGCAGAGCCTCCGCCGTGTAGGTCAAGACACACCCGACTCATCGTGTAAACACAAACTTCTCCCTGTTGGCGTATTATGGATACCCTCAAACAATATTCCCTCTAATTTTCCATATGTGTGAGCAAACGCAAAAAACTCCTTGAGCATTCGGTGGAGCACATGTGAGCGACATCAGACCTGCAGCACACCTGTCCCAAACCGGACTAAATAACAAGTTAAATGTTTAATTATTATAATGAAATGAAAGCAGTCATTTCCATGAGATTATTTTCTAATATAAGTGTTTTGGCCCACTTACAATGACTATAACATATTGTTTTTCATGAGCTGTGTACTAGTATTACATGTCTGGGTGGGGGGTCCTACTTTGGAAATAATGTGTACCCCTTTCAGATATCGCATTTAGTTCCCACCAAAACATTCACATGTTGCACAATGAGATGTAAACATGGGATCATGTGTACATTCCTGTAACTTTCTGTTTGTAAAATATACCTGTATTTGTATTTCTTTAATGTAATAACATCATTTTATGATTACGGTTCGGGTTCGGTGAATGCGGATATGAAACTGATGGGGTTCGGTACCTCCAACAAGGTTAAGAACCACTGGATTAGACACAAGACCACGCACATCACACACGGAATGACATGCAAGACTGAAATTCATCCCTTCACTGTGTTTCCTCCCTCTTGACATCATGGATCTCTTTTAGTATGACGTATGAACACGAGCCTTGACATAGATCTTGAGGTGATATGTTACTGCGTTTATCTGATAGTGGAGTGCACAGCTGCTGGTTCATTAATGGGTTGCCCATAAATGTGGGCGGCCTGGTCTCCGGCGGCTGGGAGAATTCTCTGGAGAAGGACCATAATGAAGTGCACTTAGAGCACCTGCCATGAGAGTGGAGCCGTAATTAAAAGTATCCAAGAGCTTCTTCGGTTTTCAATAGATTCACCACAAAGGTACGAAATGTGGTTGATTGATCCACGACGCAATACACACAGTGATATATCCCTCCAGAACACAAATACTTGGATTTGTATTCACATGTAGCGACGTGTCGTAAACCGTACGTTTGCCTCCAGGATGAAGAATCTCATCTCTCATCTCAAAGGGATGGGAAAATAAATTGTGCTCTATCTGACATGCTTGAAATCAAAATGTGGTTTCAAAGGTGAAAAATCTGGATTCAGACAAATCCCCCCTCTAACGGCCTGTCGGTGCTGGAGGAAACACGGTTACCACTGGCTCTGTAAATTCTATCAGCCTGTGCACGACCTGCTGACAAATTTGCTGACAGCAGCACACAACTCAACAAACAGGAAACATGAATAACGTGCTCACTCATGAGAGTCGAGTCCCAAATAAGACAATATATAGCCCCTGATGGATTTGTGCACATCAGACAGTTTTTTTTGTTCTTTTTAATAATAAGCCGTGATTAGTTTTGGTGAAATAACACACACATAAATTGCTTACCGTATTTTCCGGACTGTAAGGCGCACTTAAAATCTTTTTTTTTCTCTCAAAACTCGATAGTTAGTAGCCTTTGTAGTCCGTGCCGACGCCATAGTCGATAAGCTTGTTCTTTTTCTCTATCTTCTTGTTATGGGACATTCATCCTTCGCTGTTGCCATTTCTAATATAAAGTAGTAGGAGTGTGGGAAAAAATCGATTCAAATTCAAATCGCGATTCTCACGTTGTGCAATTCAGAATCAATTCTCATTTTTAAAAAATCGATTTAAAAAAAAAAAAGTATGTATTTATTTATTTATTTATTTTTTTAATTAATCAATCGAACGAAAACATACACAGCAATACCACAACAATGCAATACAATTCCAAAAGCAAACCCGACCCAGCAACACTCAGAACTGCAATAAACAGAGCAATTGAGAGGAGACACAAACACGACACAGAACAATCCAAAAGTAGTGAAACAAAAATGAATATTATCAACAACAGTATCAATATTAGTTACAATTTCAACATAGCAGTGATTAAAAATCCCTCATTGACATTATCATTAGACATTTATAAAAAAAAATTAAAAAAATAAACAATAGTGTCACAGTGGCTTACACTTGCATCGCATCTCATAAGCTTGACAACACACTGTGTCCAATATTTTCACAAAGATAAAATAAGTCATATTTTTGATTCATTTAATAGTTAAAACAAATTTACATTATTGCAATCAGTTGATTAAAACATTGTCCTTTACAATTATAAAAGCTTTTTACGGAAATCTACTACTCTGCTTGCATGTCAGCAGACTGGGGTAGATCCTGCTGAAATCCTATGTATTGAATGAATAGAGAATCCTTTTGAATCGGGACAAAAATCGTTTTTGAATCGATAATCGTGTTGAATTGAAAAAAAAATCGATTTTGAATCGAATCGTGACCCCAAGAATCGATATTGAATCGAATTGTGGGACACCCAACGATTCACAGCCCTATAAAGTAGTATACAGTTCTTACTTGTATTTGTCAGTATACTCGCCATGAAAGCGCTAAAACATACCGGTGTAGTGAGTTTACATTATTCACCCAAGGAACTTTAGTTATTGCAGAGTTCCGGTCGAACGGTTTTTCACGGGACACATTTCCGGTGTTGTTTCCGCATGAGGAGATGCTGCCCCGTTATTGATTGAAGTAAAGTCTGAATGTCATTAAAACAGTTATCTCCATCTTTTAACACTTCTTCCACCCCCGTCCTTGCACGCTACACCGCTACAACAAAGATGACGCATCCTGAAGCGACTGTCAGAAAGCGGATTGAAGATGATCTGTAAAACATAATCTATGCAACATTTTCACCAAAGAACCACCATTACATGGAAGTGTTTTACATGTAGAAAACAAATAATAATGATATGACTCCTTTAATGCGCCCTGTAATCCAGTGCGCCTTATGTATGAAAACAGATCAAAAATAGACCATTTATTGGCAGTGCGCCTTATAGTGTGGTGCGCTATAAGTACAACACGAACAACAAAAGCACCTTTTATATGTACCCTTGTTCATTTACTGTTAATATCAGTTTTTTTATCTGTTTCAACGTGTTCTATCTACACTTCTGTTAAAATGTAATAATCACTTATTCTTCTGTTGGTACTGGTTGGTACCTTACGTTAGTTTTGGATGATACCAAAAATGTAGGTATCGATCAGATACCAAGTACTTACAGGATCGTACATTGGTCATATTCAAATGGCGATGCGTCCAGGGACGTATTTAATGAGTTAATAAACATGATATGAATTTTTTAAAAAGTAAAAAGATTGTGTGACGATAACAAATATTGATGTAATCATAGTAGTATCGACCAGATATGCCCCTGTACTTGGTATCATTACAGTGGATGTCAGGTGTAGATCCATTTATTTACATTGTAAGATACTTGTAAGAAACGTATTTTATTCGTCGCCATGGAGGAGAGGATTAGTGATTTAGAAGTAGCTAGCTAGCTAGCTAGCCATGTTTTAAAGCAACTCTTCCTGTGGGCGTTTCAGTGTTATAGCTTCACCTTTATCTTTAGTTTTTAGGCCAAAATGCGTCCGTTCTCCCTTTTCTGTCTACACACTGTGTCTGCTTGTAAGTACTCAGTGATTGTGCGCTGCCGAACATGCTCCTCTGCTCACAAAACCAGCAATGTCACAAAGTGACGAAGCGCAATCATGCCCGGGAACCGGTACTTTTCAAACAGTATAGTACCGTTTTTGATATATTAGTACCACAATACTATACCAGCAGTGACGTGCAGTCAGGGGAGGCAGGTGAGGTGGGGCCTCACGTGCCACCATGGAAAGAAAAACACGTTTAAAAAGAAAAAAAAATTCATTAATTTGTTATATGTGTCCAGTGATTATACTATAAAGTTATTTTCCATTTAACTTCACCAGTTTTAGATTATTTTTATTCAAAATCGCTGAATTTTCACATTTGCCGTTCAAATACTGAGAACAGACTTGCGGTGATCAGCAGCCAGTTGAGGCACGTCACTGACTTGAGCCTCACCATTGTGCAATGACTCGGCTAACTGCTGGCCTGCTGTGCAGTGAGACCGTATTGCTATATGAATTATATTATACATTTCCATAGTTTAGTTAGCTGAGGTATATAATGTACAGTGTATTTTGTCAACAACTGTATGTGTGTAACGTATTTCTTGTGCCGAGCAATCATAAAACGGCTGCGAAGACGCACTGGCTGAGGCTCGCAGCAATCCCGCCTCCTGGTGGATAATGCACCCCCGCCGTAGAATGCACCCCCTGACGGGAGTGTTATATCAACTAAAGCCCACACTTAAAGTTTCCACGTGCAAGATTGAATCTATTTAAAAAACGTATTTAACAAGAAGCCGAAAAGTGCAAAAACAATAATGTTCGTGTTGGCGGAGTTGTGAATGACTGAAATATGAAATCCGTGCTGCAGTCTGCAGGTGTACCTAATGTTGTGGCCCAGCAGCGGCGCATGGACTTCATTAATAAGTAAAGGTAACACCATAATAACGTTTTTTTTATTAAAATGTGCTTTTTTGTGTGCTACAGTTTGTATGTGTAAAGTTAAAGTTAAGTTAAAGTACCAATGATTGTCACACACACACTAGGTGTAATGAAATTTGTCCTCTGCATTTGACCCATCCCCTTGCTCACCCCCTGGGAGGTGAGGGGAGCAGTGGGCAGCAGCGGCGCCGCGCCCGGGAATCATTTTTGGTGATTTAACCCCCAATTCCAATGCTGGTATGAGCTTTTAAACATAACCTGTTAACTGCTGCCAATCAAATGCTGAATAAGATACTCTTTAGGGTTCATATGTTTGTAAATCTGACTGTGATGAAGTCAGTGCCTCACCAGCCATGAACCTCACCGCACGTCACTGTATACCAGTACCGGTATACCGTACAACCCTACAATAAACAAAGTCATAAATGTTTCAATGTGAAGAAAACGTATCATTGTGGCTCTGGTTTGCGGTGTTGAGGGCAAAATATCGCATCATTCTTACCTCTGCAAAAACTGTGCATTATTATAATTTTTGAGATAGCTTCAGAAAAATATGCACAAAAACAAATCAATACAAGTAACATGAATAATGTATTTCCTCATGGAATGACAAATAAGACAATTGAGAGCCTGTTGTCATTTCTGCACATCACGCTTTGATTCGAAACAATAATCTGTAATCAGGTTGAATAGTCATGACATGCACAAGATACACAGAAGTGGTTTGATCCAGCTATAGGACAGTATCAGCTGCCAGGATGTGGATTTCTGAGAACACAATGGAATTGATATTGGATTTTGTCAGAGCATGAAACCAAATTACTCTGTAAGCGTCGCCAGCATGGATATTACTCATGAATAGACTTTCAAATCCATATTTACATTCATGTGCGGACGACTGTGAGCCGATCTCCACATCGTGGTGGCATAAATAGTCACTGTAGTAAAGCTTACTGACATGTAAAACTGTATGAAGGCCTCAGTCTGTCTTCTTCCACAGTCTGCAGATCAAACCTAATCTGAATATATTGCCTCGCTGTGTTTATTGCTTCCTCTTCCACCTACTTTGTAAGAGAATGTTGTATTTCACACCACTTTTTCTCTTGTTGGTGCTACGCTAATCACTTCTCACACTTTCTCAACAAGTGTTACTCTTTTGTGAAATGGCACATTTCTTTCAAACTGAGGATTTCAAACTAAAATACACAACACATGAACATCACCTTGGTTACGCTGTGCTTATTGTATCAGACTTTTGTAAAAATTGTGACTTAGCAGCCATCAAAACCAGCAATCACAAATAAATTGTTGGACTAAACAATAGGTACACTTTCATATTAGATTTGTTAACGACAATTTTGATCGTCGACTAGTCTCTTACTGCGACTCAAAATGGATAATTCATAACAGGAAGCGGTATAGCTCGGTTGGTAGAGTGGCCATGCCAGCAACTTGAGGGTTCCAGGTTCGATCCTCGCTTCCGCCATCCTAGTCACTGCCGTTGTGTCCTTGGGCAAGACACTTTACCCACCTTCTCCCAGTGCTACCCACACTGGTTTAAATGTAACTTAGATATTGGGTTTCACTATAAAATCAATCAATCAATCAATGTTTATTTATATAGCCCTAAATCACAAGTGTCTCAAAGGGCTGTACAAGCCACAACGACATCCTCGGTACAGAGCCCACATACGGGCAAGGAAAAACTCACCCCAGTGGGACGTCGGTGAATGACTATGAGAAACCTTGGAGAGGACCGCATATGTGGGTAACCCCCCCCCCCCCTCTAGGGGAGACCGAAAGCAACGGATGTCGAGTGGGTCTGACATAACATTGTGAAAGTCCAGTCCACAGTGGATCCAACACATCAGCGGGAGTCCAGTCCACAGCGGGGCCAACAGGAAACCATCCCGAGCGGAGACGGGTCAGCAGCGCAGAGATGTCCCCAACCGATGCACAGGCTAGTGGTCCACCCGGGGTCCCGACTCTGGACAGCCAGCACTTCATCCATGGCCACCGGACCTATGCAACTCCCCCTCGCAAGGGACAGGGGAGAAGAGGAGAGAAGAAAAGAAACGGCAGATCAACTGGTCTAAAAAAGGGGGGTCTATTTAAAGGCTAGATTATACAAATGAGTTTTAAGATGGGACTTAAATGCTTCTACTGAGGTAGCATCTCTAACTGTTACCGGGAGGGCATTCCAGAGTACTGGAGCCCGAATAGAAAACGCTCTATAGCCCGCAGACTTTTTTTTGGCTCTGGGAATCACTAATAAGCCGGAGTTCTTTGAACGCAGATTTCTTGTCGGGACATATGGTACAATACAATCGGCGAGATAGGCTGGAGCTAAACCGTGTAGTATTTTATACGTAAGTAGTAAAACCTTAAAGTCGCATCTTAAGTGCACAGGAAGCCAGTGCAGGTGAGCCAGTATAGGCGTAATATGATCAAACTTTCTTGTTTTTGTCAAAAGCCTTGCAGCCGCATTTTGTACCAACTGTAATCTTTTAATGCTAGACATAGGGAGACCCGAAAATAATACGTTACAGTAATCGAGACGAGAC